>NC_053028.1:690612129-690740680 GCF_003073215.2 Triticum urartu
AAACCAAGAGGGTAACTTAATTCCCAAGGGGCCATTCCCCCCCCCCCCCCCCGGTCCCTTCTTTAACTTCTTATACTTTCATTTCCCCCATCTTCCAAATCACAGAGTTAATTCAAAAGACTGGGTGTTATTACTGAGCTTCCCTTCTCAGATCCTCCGACTACTCCTCCTTATCCTACTCACTCGAAGTTTAGCCTGACTCCACTCTCCTTAATGCATATATACTTTGAAAATTCCATAATATAGTCTATTCTATTCTTTCTCCAGGCATAATATCCACGATTGGATCGAAAATAGCATAAGCTTCGGGTAATTTGGCAAAGACCCCCCCCCCCCCCAAAAAAACTCTTCATTGTACCCCTAAATATTGGCTTGAATAATCAAGGTTTCTTAGAGTTTTTGCATAACTTGTCTTCTCCGCCCTCTCAACTATGATTAGCCCCCTCAACAATCTTCATCAAGCTCCACTACTGATCATGGTGGTGGCTGGTCAGTATCGGTCCATTGTTGTATGCAGGCACAGGCCGACTAGTTTCTTGTGATCAACAATATGTACTTCCGCTGTGCCATGGACCAACTTCTTTTGATGTTTCCAATATTTACTTGCTCCTGGCATACATCTTGTCTTTCCCGGGTCAATGAGGCGGTACGGTGCGGGCGACACGCGTTGGCGTGTGACCTACGCGGCGGACCTCCTCGCCGCTCGATCCATCACGTTCGATGTCGGCGAGATCGTACTACGACACGAGGCGCTCCGTCTGGTTCTTCTCGATGGGGAGGGGCGCACGGTGGATGCGCGCTCCCTACGTGAGGGCGAGTATATTGACATCGGACACATTGTGCCATTCCCGTGTTTTTTTGCCAGGATCTGGGACAGACTTCCGGTGTGGTCGGCGGCGGCGGAGCCGACGATCGATCCTGGTGGACCATCACGTCCGAATGAGGAGAGGCACGACGCAGCGGTACACGGTCGCGTTCCACCGAAGAGATCGAGCGATCTGGGGCCGTTGGGTGCGGGACCTAGAGGTGGCACCCCACCACCCATGGCGGATGCAGACCACGTGGACGGCGATCCAGGCCGCCATGAGAGATGCGAGGCGGGCGCCGCGGGTATAAACTCCAAACCCTACCACCCCCTCGACCTCGATTCCGCCCTTTCCCATCTCTGGGCGGCGCCAAAAAACCCTAGATCCAGCATTTGTTCGTCTTTCCACTGGTGGCGCGGCAAGGTTGGAGGTGACGAGAGGTCGTTCGTGGAGGTCGCGGCCTCTCCGGCGCGGGCTACTCCGATGGCTGGTGGCGGGGGCGCGGCTACCGGGGCGACAAGCGCGACGACGGTGGATTCGGGTGGGCGGATCGGGGAGCTGGGCGTTTCGACCGTGGACGCAAGTTCTCCTGGCGGAGGAACGACGGCGAGGCCGACCACGCCTCCTCCAACACTATTCACTCTTCGGGTGCTGCTGATCGATGGGAAGCGGCTGCGGCTAGTCGCCAAGAGCCCAGATCTAGTGGGGTTTGGGTGGAGAAGCCCAAGGCCACGTCTGGATATGGAGGAGGGGACAACTCCGACAAGCAGTTGGGGGAGATGCCGCAGCGCCGCGTGCTGGGCAACCAAAACACCCAGGTGAACCCACCCATGAACCCTAATGCTTGTCTGATTTGCAAATCCCTTGAGCATATCCCTGCTAGATGCCCGCAAGCATATTGTGAGAGATGCAGTATGTTAGGTCACCTTGCTTCTGTTTGTGTTGAATTTCTTCCTTGGGACTGCATTGCGCCGATGTGTGCCTTTTCTGCCAAGGGGCAAGGGTTTTATTACATTCATGATTTGTGTACTGCTAGGCAGATGAAAGAGCGTGAAACTAGTGTGGTGATCACTATTGTTGAGGGGCACACTTCTACTAAGGATATGGAATTTGATCTGTCTCAATACATTGCTACTGGTTGGAGATGTACTGCCAGATCTATTGGACCTGGAGTTTTTATTGTTAGATTTCCTAATCGTCGGGATGTTTCCAAAGCTTGAAATCCACGGGTACTGTGGTGAAAATTGATCCTTGGACCTCGGCTCTTGGAGCCAAAGGGGTTATGGAGAAAGTCTGGATTAAAGTCAGTAATGTCCCCTTGGAGAAAAGGAATGAAAGAAACTTGGCATATGTCTCCTCTCTGGTTGGTGTTCCCTTGGAAATTGATGGGGCTACGCTTCATCGTCCTGAATATGTGCGTGTGAAAATTGGATGCAGGAATGTGGATGAAATCCCACCTGTCGCCGAGGCAATGCTGGGTGACCACTTCTTCGATTTTTATTATGAGTTGGATCAGGTGCTCGTCAGGGACCCGGATCGTGGGAAAACAACTGTGACAGTTCCTCCTGAGTCTGGAAATCATACATTTAAGAAGATGAAAATGCAAGCTTCCATTGGGAAAAATGAGGTGGGATCTTCCTCCAATGCTGTTGATACAGTCATTGGTTCTCAGTGCAAAGGCCAGGGAAAACAGCAAGACTCTCCTGAAGACGAAGGCTCGGACGAGTCGCTTGATAACACTCTCCTGATTGACACTCTGGCCATGGAACACGATGAGGTAGAAAGAAAGAAAGGAAAAAGTGATCTACCCTTTGGCAAACAGGCCTTTTGTGAAAATGAGTGTGGAGTCCTTGAGGGGGAGGGGCCGAGCAAATACATTGTACAGTCCCCTGATTCGTTGATGGGCAATGAGAATGAGGTGATCCCCACCCCACCCCTTGTTACGGAAGAGAATCTACGCTTTAGTTTGCGCAACGCCCAGACTAACCTGATGCGAATTGATGAAAAGGCAGCAGCGGTGGCCAAGAAGCGCAATTTGGAAGGTAATAATAACACTGGTAATACCTTTGAAGTTCTTTCTGACCCAGAACTAATTTTACGGGCTGTCAAAATGGGCGTTGATTTTCCTGACACAGATTTTGCGAATATAGATATCCTTCGTGAACTGGAGAAAGCTAGATTTAATGCTTTGAACACTAATAATGAAAATGTCCAAGAGGATAACAGGAGCAATAGTCTTTTCTTAGTTAATGCCAAAGGGGACAAAACTCCTTTACGTATGGAATGGGGGGATGAGAGGAATCCTGACTCTGATATAAACGATTTTACCTTGGTGAGATCCAGGAAGAAGAAATGCAGGAGACCGGTGGTGAATGTTAATAGACCGGTCACTAGAAGTCAGAAAACTAGGGATATGCCATTGGCCAAAGTGGGTAACCTTGTCCAGCTTCCTAACAAGGTTACCAGGGGGAAGAAAAATACTATGGTTGTTAAATGAGTGGGATATTCTGGAATTGTAGGGGGGCAGGGAAAAAGGGTATGTCCACCTACCTCTCAGACCTTATTAAGGACTACTCCCTTGACTTCCTGGCGTTGCAAGAAACGATTAAAAAGAATTTCCATAAAAGTTACTTTAGAAAGATTGACCCCTGTGACCTGTTTGATTGGTGCTGGGTTCCCTCGATAGGCAAATCCGGAGGTATCCTTTGCGGTGTTAAAAAGGAAAAATATGAGGTTGTTTCCTGGAAAGTGGGTAAGTTTATCTTACAAGCCACTATGCACGATGTAGAGAGAGATATGATTTGGGCGCTTGTGGTTGTTTATGGAGCGGCCCAAGATGAATTGAAGGAGGATTTCCTGGTTGAGATGGCTTCCTTCTGTTCCCATATTGATATCCCATATATAATAGGTGGTGATTTCAATATCTTGAGGGGGGGTGATGACAAGAATAAAAACATGAGATATAGTTCCTATATTGATAAATTCAACTCGGTGATTAATGCACTTAGCCTTAGAGAGATCCACTTATCTGGGGGCAAATACACCTGGTCAAACCACCAGGCTCACCCTACACTTGAGAAGCTAGACAGGGTTCTTATGAGCTATTCCTGGGAAGATTTATTCCCCTTGGTATCGGTTCGAAAACTAGTCAGAGACATTTCTGATCATAATCCCCTTCTTCTCTCCTTGAAAGATGGTAAACCAGAACCCCCTAGGAAAAAAGAGTTTCGCTTTGATCTTAGTTGGCTGAGCAATGATTTGTTTCTGCCTAAGGCCAGAGAAATTTGGGAGCAGCCTGTTGAATCGAATTACCCCATTGACATCCTTAATATCAAGTTGAAACGGTTCAAAAAATATTTTAAAGGATGGGGATCCCATGTTTTTGGTCACGAGAGGAAAAGGAAGAAAGAGATTCGCATAGAGCTTGAAGAGATCAAAAAGTTAGAGGAAGATGGGATTATTAATGCAGAAAATTGCTGCCGAGGCTGAGCTCAATAGCATCCTAACTAATGAGGAGTTGTTTAGACTCCAACAATCTAGAGAGAGATGGCTTTTGAAAGGGGACCAAAACACTGTGTACTATCATCGCATTGCGAATGGTAGAAAACGTAAGAACACTATCCAGTCATTCATTGATGGGGATAATGTGATCGAGGGCACAAAAAATTTACTTGACCATGCTACCTCATACTATAAGGAGTTGTTTGGGGCCGCCCCAGGCAATCTTTTCCACCTTTCTCCTAATACCTGGGGTGAGCATGAAAAATTGAATGATCATGATAATAAAAATCTGATCCGCCCCTTTTCTGAGGAAGAGGTCAAGACAGCTTTATTTGGTATGGAGAGCAATAGAGCTCCTGGGCCTGATAACATACCAGCTGAGTTCTATAAAGCTTGCTGGGATTTTGTTAAGATAGATATCATGCGCATTTTTTAGGCCTTCCATAACGGAACTTTGGACGTTGCCCGGCTGAATTATGGTGTGATTACACTGATTCCCAAAATGATAGGGGCTAAGAAAGTCCAGCAATTCCGCCCCATCTGCCTTCTTTGTTGCCCCTATAAACTAATTACAAAGGTATTAGATAATCGGGTAGCTATATATGCGGATAAGCTGATCAGCAGACACCAAAATGCCTTCATTAAAAACAGAAACATCATGGATGGGACCTTGTCCTTGCATGAGGTGTTGCATCATACGCACAGCAAAAAGAATATTGGAGTGGTTTTAAAGCTTGATTTCGAAAAAGCTTATGACAAAATCAATTGGGATTTCCTTTTGGAATGTCATAGGATGAGGGGATTTAGCGATAAATGGTGCGGTTGGATTAAAAATATTCTGAATAATGGCACGGTGAGCATCAAACTGAATAATGAGACTGGGCCTTACTTTGTGAGCCGAAAAGGGGTTCGCCAGGGCGATCCTCATTCGCCCTTCCTGTTTAACTTAGCGGTTGAGTGTCTCTTGAAGATGATTTTCAATGCTCAAAAAGAGAAAATGATCACTGGCTTAGCTCCAGACCTTATTGAGGGGGGTGTTACCGTTTTACAATATGCATATGACACGGTGTTATGTTTTGAACATGACACCTCTGCTGCAATAAATCTCAAACTGCTCCTTTATATGTTTGAACTCATGTCAGGCCTGAAAATTAACTATCTCAAAAGTGAAATCCTATGTGTGGGGGGTGACAATAGTACCCTTTCTTACTATGCGGCTCTTTTTAATTGCCAAATTGGTCACTTTCCTATGCGTTACTTAGGAGTGCCAGTTAGTTTCTCCTCCCTTAGATGCCTTGATTGGATCTTTGTTGATGAGAAATTTGGCAAATGTTGTGAAGCCTGGATAGGCAATGCTGCTTCATCAGGTGGCAGGCTTACGCTGCTAAATTCCTCCTCGTCTAGTATAGTCTTTTACTATATGGCTATGTTCCTTCTCCCTAAAACCTTCATTGAAAAACTTGACAAGAGGAGACGTCGGTTTTTCTGGCAAAGTTGGGAGGGACGAAAAAGATACCACCTGGTTCGTTGGAGCAGAGTGTGCCGCTCCAAGGACAAGGGTGGTTTGGGTGTGAAGGATTTATGTAAACAGAATATCAGCCTCCTAGTGAAATGGTGGTGGAAACTGGATACTCAAAATGGACTTTGGCAGGATATCGTTAAGGCCAAATACCTGAAAAGGGATACGGTTGCTACGGTGAAAAGCAAGTTCAATGATTCTCCCATCTGGAAAGATATTTTGAAAGTGAAAGATTACTATATGCGGGGGAGAACAGTCCAGATCAACTTGGGGGATATAGCCCAAGTCTGGGAGGACTCTTTGAATGGAATGCCCCCTATGCGTGTTCAGTATCCACAGTTGTTTAGCATTTGTAAAATGCCTAAGATTACGGTTGGCAAGATGGGAGGAGTGGAGGCTGGTGATATGTTTCACAGGAGGCTAAACCCCCCGCTCGAAAACATGTGGAATGAGATGCGCACAACTGTGCTGAATGCTATCTCTTCAACTAAACCAGACCAGATTGGCTGGGCTCCTGGGCCTAAACACCGCTTTACTACTAAAACCATGTACAAGTTGCTTGAAAGCAACCTGGCAGGGTGTGATTACCGGTGGATTTGGAAAGCCAAAATCCCCCTTAAGATCAAATTTTTTATGTGGCAGCTGTTTCAGGACGCGGTCCTGACGAGGGATGTTATGAAACGTCGAAATTGGCCTGGTAATGAGAAGTGTTCGTTTTGTGCTGCCCGTGAGACGGCGCAACATCTCTTCTTCCTTTGCCCAGTTGCCAGGGTGATCTGGCGATCGGTGGGAGCAGTCCTGGGCACTGAATTATGCCCCAATAACATTTGGCAATATTATACTTGGTGCTATATATATCTCCCTGATGGTGCTAAATTCTATACCTTCGGCCTTGTTGCCATCTGCTGGGCAGTGTGGAACTGTCGAAACAGAGCAACCTTTGAGTTTAAGCTTCCTAAAACTCCTTTTGAGATTGTGTTCTCTGCTTGTGTCTTCATCACCTACTGGGCAGGTCTTTTGAAGGGGGCAGACCGTGAGGCAATGGAGCGTGGGTCGCAGATGCTGAGGAGCAGTACAAGCAATATGATGATGATCTGGGCCGCTGCGACAGAAGATTCGGCGACAACTTGATGAATCGCGTCTCCAACTCCCTGCTTTTCTCCCCTGGTCCAAGAGGACAGGGCTGCTTTTGTGCTTTACTCCTGCGCGAGGATATGGCCCTGATGGGTCGTGTATTTTGCATAGTATTCTGCCAGTGTGCGTTGGCTGTTGAGAATGTAGGTGTCGTCGGGTTTTCGCCCCACAGCAGGTGTCTCGTAGGCGAGTTCCTGTGGTGGGTTTCCCGGCGATGCTTTGAACTCGCTTTCCCCTTTCCCGTCTCCTTCTCTAGTGTCCTAATGACTGCTGTATTTCCGTTATTCGATTAATGGAAAGGGGTAATGCCCGGTTCAAAAAAATAATATTTACTTGCTCCTCTGGGCTACTGACAAAATTCAGCTTCTCTGCTTTTCGTAGCAATTTCCTGTGTGTGGTCGTTAGTGATAGGAGCAACACACACACGCGTACAAATTCTTTATGCCTGGTTTCATCAGACCTGCAAGCATGAATGCACCTATATGATTGAGCAACAACTAACAAGACATATTGGAATCTTACTGCTTTTGGTTGCCCATAATATTTTCATTTCACCATATTGGGTATATATATATATAGGGGCAGTGTTGCAAGCTCACAGGTAATGGTTTCTAGCTTGTAGGAGTCATATTATCTGGCAGCCTTTAGGTGGTCAGGACAAGGGCCGTATCGCAAAGGTGTTCTTCGGAGCAGATTTGGTAACCCATCTGTTCTTTGACCTTTTATGCTACTTATAATCATGTTATAGTTCACTAATTTCTGTAATCAACTAATTAACAGCACACAACTGAGCGTTGCCCACAACGGGCATAACCGACAACAAATGGTGTGTATACACTTGGCATTGCCAACGGAACATCATAGACCTGCAGGCCTTGTTGTTACCAAATGAGAGGGATGCAGATCAGCTGGAAAGTATTTTGAAGTCTGTGCATCACAGGAATAATTTGCTGCATTGCCCAGGTCACTGGTACAGGCACATCAGTTTCAGTAACAGAATCGGTTTGTAGATGTTCTCTTGTGTAGAGAAACATTTCGGTATCTTAAACTGGGCTGACCTAACAAATTAAATCAACTAGTACCACTATCTAGGTTTCAGTTTAGATATATGAAGAGCTAGGCTGAATCAAAGTTTAGATATATGAAGAAATCACTTCGATTTCAGGCATCTGAATCAGAAGTATATGTTCGGAGTACTAAAAGGGTCCGCAGATCACGTCCGATCACATCCGCGTACATTGATAACATATAAGTGGGTGATCCAACCATGTCCTTCGGATAGGAATCAAATCTGACCAGTAGAGGCGGGACAGGCGAAACACATGGCACAAGCTTGCAGAGTTAGAGAGTTAGAGGGAGTGAGAGAAGGGGAGGGATGAGTCGGAAGTGCTATTCTGAGCTCGCGCACAGGTGTGCTCGGTATCCTTCCCGCACGTCGTTCTCGTGATCCACAATCCCACGTGTATAGGCACAGGTATTATTCTCGTATATGCGTGTATGAACAGTCGCACGGGCCCATGTCTGGCATAACGGGCTTGGTATGCCGTTTATCACCTGTGCTCCGGCTCAGACGTGGGCGCAACGTGGTGGGCCGGCGGATTCTGAGCCCATGCCGACCGTTGTCTCATTTATTCTTCCGCACCACCGCACCCGCAGACCAATCTTCCTCCCCATGATTCGTTCCTTCACTTTTCTTCTCGCTGAATATTTTCTTTGCCGAAACTGCATCCAGATTCTGCATTAGATCCAATTTCGTAATGCCTGACACTGAGAGAGATAGCAGGGTAGGAGCAATGGCAAGAACTCCCCTGTAGCGTTCAGACCCCTCTTCAGAAGAATGGTGGAATGGCTCAACTGGTGCAGGCATATGCAGAGGAGTAGCTACCCCGCTGCTTATGTATTTTTCCTGCCCTTTTTTTCCCGCTCTTGCATTTTGACCTTCGAATGGGATCGGCATAGCACAGGGCGCGGAGCCTCGCAGTCGCATGCACTTGTCAACAAGGCACATTGCTACCTGTCCACTGTTTAATTTGCATGTCCCATCTCATTAGGCAAACATAGCCAACCTCTATTTTTAAAATTCGGTGAACAAGAATCATGTTTGTTGCAAAGGTAAGCGCAGTCGTCAGACTATATGAGCCAGGTTAGCAAACCAATGCACAGGCATGTTCAGTCTGTCAACAAATAAGGATGAACTACCATATACCATATACTAGTACCTGGTGATCATACTGCCGAAACATTCAGAATGCATGACCATAATACCAAACATTTCACAAAACAATACACCAGCAGCACGCATACTATCTTCAAAATCAGTTCGTAAATTCAGAATGTGCTTCCACGACCCTGCAAATTTCAGACTTGTCAGCACCACTGTTTGAAAATTTCAGAAAGCACGACCATATAGCCAACAAATTCAAATAAAATAACACAGCATCGTGTGACAGAGTTTCGTGTTTATTGTAAAACAAGCCATCAAGGCATTGTTATGACTAACAGCAGACCAGCACACTCAGCAACCATTTGGGAGTGCTACAAAGGGAGTAACCACCGGATACATTTTGTTCTACAGAATTACTCTCTTCACGAAAACAGCACATAGAAAACCTTGAAGCGACTGATCAGATGGCGCTCATCCGACGGCGGCTTTAGTCTTACTGTTGTATGACTTTGTAAAGTCTTGTGAGAATAATTAATGAAGTGGCCGTATGCATCGTCCAGATGCAGAGGCCGGGGGTCATCCTCCTTTTCTAAAAAAAGATGGCGCTCATCCATAGATCACCTACTCTTTTGTAGTTGTTTCGCCTGTGACCTTCAACGCCACAATTTTTGCACCTTGCCGGTTTGCGAACAGGCTTCAGGATATCGCCAGGTCTGGGCAGGTTGTCCTCTTATGCCCCTGCTGACGACATATCGTGCAGAACCTCATCCATTTGCTTAGACCCTCGTATGGCGCCTTCTCTTGGGCAGTTGTTGGGCGACCCATCTCTTTTCGCTTCTTTGGAGCCAACAATCCAGCCAGCATGTTCCCACTTGTTCACTGAAGTAGCTTCAGCATTCAAAGCTCGGATAGATGCATCTCCACTTCCATCAAGAATTGTCGCCTGCACTGGTGCCTGATTAACGACATCTCCATTTTAAGCTATCCTCCTAGCCCATCCTTCACCTCTGCAAAGTGTTGCATATCTATATCAAGCAACTCTTACTGAGAGACATGAATTTCTCACAGGCCTCAACACTTGTGTCACCCATCCACGCCAGCTCCATGGCATGCATGTGCATGTTGAAATGCCTGAAGCTGAATGGGTTATTGTGGGCATTATCTCTCAGATATTAAGTAAGGTGAGGCAGTAGTATGTCGCGTGCATCTCTGGTCCATCGCTTGACGATGTGTTTCTGTGGTATCTCTATTATATGAATGAAATCCAGCACCTGCACATTTTAACTTTCTCCGTTAGTTCACCATAGGCTGTGCACAAATGTGTCCAACCGCAAAGTGACCATACCTTAAAACATAGCTGCATAGCAGACCCATGTGTGCAAATGGCTCACACTCACATTCAAGTTCATCACCCCCTTCCAGTACATTTACCTCGTACGACACTCTGCAGCACTTTTCTCTCCTTGCAGCCTCCATGTGAATCGCACGATAAAGTTTCCCCTTCTCAAGCTCTTCAACTTGGTATGCCCCCACACTCATAGAGTATATGCCTAAACTGCTCGAACATAGCTCATGTGTATATCTTACTAGGATGACGATCGATAGCTAAGTTTGCATTGTAGAGGCCTACTCTGAAACACAGATAAACCAAATTAGTTACTGGGCTAGCAGTTCATATATACTGTCAATCATCAAATAAATCTTACTATTTGTGTCTGTTTCTCCTCGTAGTTCTCCTCTGCTTCCCTGTCAAACTGAAGTCTCATGTACTTCTTGATAAACATATTCACTGGACAACCCGATGGAACATTATTCTTCAGCATGTTGTTTGTACGTTCACTGCGCTGTGTGCTGGTCATCTTTGCACAGAAAACACCTTTGAAATATGGCTTCTCCCACTTGTGCCGTATTTCATACAGTTGCGTCATGTATGAGTGAGTCTTTAGATTGTATTTCTCCACCAAGATCTTCCAAGCTTCCTCGAATTTGTCGATTGTAAGCATGTGATTCACTACCTTGTGGAACTCTGCCCTGAACTCACTCTTCTTGGTGTACAATGAATTGAGTGATTCTTTTGCCTTTTTTTAGCACGTGCCACTTGAACCATCGATGCACCAGTCTGAGGCATTACATTTTTTATGGCAAACTCCATTGCGCAGCATTGATCTGCACAACAAGTTAAATCATATTACAATCCATGTTTCAAAAACATCAATCCTGAAATGGATGAACCACACATTTTTTGTATTATAAAGGTTCAAACATGTCAGAATTGTTTTGGGCGCACTCACTCCCATCATCCTAACGAACTCCGTGAAAACCTACTCAAATGTTTCTCTTATTCATCACGAACCAAAACCCCAGCCAGGATGATACTCTGAAAATGATTGTTCACACCGACGAATAGACCAAATGGCATGTTGTACATGTTTGTTCTGTAAGTCGTATCGAAAGTAACGATGTCTCCAAAGAATGTGTACTGCAACCTGCTGCTCACATTCGCCCACATCAAATTTGTTATCGGACCATCGTTGTCTGCTTGCACACGATAAGTGAAGTGGCGATCTCTTGAACTGAGTTCTGCGAAAACCTCCATAGTTTCCTCACATCATCTTCAGCCCGCACCCTGGTGATTTTGCCACACAAATTTTTCAGAGCTCTTTTTGTAAAGGGGGGCTTCTCCATTGAGCCCAAAAAAAACTTCCAATAATGTTGTGTACTTTTGCTAGGTTCACATTGTTCTGGCGCAACTGCTCAACCAGATCTCTGCTGTAGACATCAATGTGCTTGTGCAAATGCCAGTGTATTGTCTGCCCATATGTTGGACACAACGAGTGGTTGTGCTGCTCACGATGCTCAGCTATGTACCAACCATTGGCCTTTGAACGGAGCAATCTTATCAGTGTAGGGCATTCGCATCGGCACGATCAAGTGTCCTCCACCCCGGGTTTTCCCTGCAAAACCATTTCCAAGAAAATACCATGGGTCATGTTTGATGAACTGCAAGAGTAATCAGATTAATACAATTTTACGCAACTATGGTTATGGTGGAATACCGCACAAACACAAACTTCCATGCATTTTGTCCTCTCCACATTCAGTCTGCTCTTCCCGTGCCTTATCCCGAACGCCTTCTCCCAGGAGTAGATATTGTGAAAGTCATAGGCCTCGCCGAGCGTATCAAAGCTTGTGCCAATTGCAGGCACGATCACAATCTCCCCTGGTTTCTCAGCGAATCCACGATTAGCCTTCCACAGGGCGCTGGGACGTCCAGGGTTAGGTGTCCTTCCTGGAGCAGCTGCTCCAATTCTCACCCTGTTTCTTAAATAAAAAAAATCACTTTTCCCAGCATGTGTTTATGCTAAATACGGCTATATTAATCAATTGGTCTCCACACTTCTCAAATCATTTTCCATTTATGAGGGATGATCCTTTATGTTTGTGTCCAACTCAAAGTCCGATATTACAGTTTATCAACTCAGGTGCGCTATATGCTTGCTCATGTCAGGATCCAATATGCAGTGAACTAATCAATATTGCTCAGACTTCTTTTAATCATCAGGTGCATGCTAATCTATGTACCAATTTTAGGTTCCACGGAATTTGTTTGCACTACAAGAAGACATGAATGAAATCTGCTGCCTGGAAGACAGAATAATCATGTGAGCAAGTCAGTTTATGCAATTTTCAAGATCACCCGGCAAAACCAAATGCCATGATTTTCCTTGTTTAGTCGTCTGTTCGGTGCTAGTATGTTCACTACTGGCTAGAGTGAAAGCAACGAGGTCCAAACAATATATTAAACTCTTAATATTGTTTCTATCCCAAAAATATGCACCTAAAATCTCTGTTTGCAAAAAATATTCAACAATTCTGCAGGTCAATTCATGCATTTTCTAACTACAACTTGATAGAACAAATAGTCCCCAAATTCAATCACCCTAATCCAAGAGATTACCTTCTAGTCCAGCCTGGAGTCTTTGGATGAATCGATTGGTCGGATGCATGTGGTTCAACATCCCTTTCGCCCGCAACTCCCCCCTCCGCTGCACAGATCTGGCCGTCCGTGCTACCCCCTGCCATGGGGGGCAGCTCATCCGCACCTATCGCCACCGCGGGGAAGCAGAGCGGCTCCATCGGAAACTCGTTGTCGCTCGCATCGGCCAAATCTAGGACCATCATACATATCCTTTTTTTTTTCAAATCTGGCATGAAGGAATAGCAGGCAGTAAGGATGCGTGGGGGGAGGGGATTACCTCCTAATAGGCTGTACACGGAACTCCATTATTCCAACAAACCACTGCTCTGCAATCTCCGCGCCCGCCCCACCGCCAATATCCGCTGCTCAGAGAGCCATAACCGTCGATGGAGATCCAGCAAAGCGTAGCCAGAGGTAGGAGACAGCCCCGCACTTGTCCTCATCCGTCATTTACTCTTCGGCCTACCGCCGCCTACCGGAAACCTGAATTCCTAAGCCACGGATCAGGAGAAGATCACGGTCCCGAGCCATGGCTCGGGCATTCTCCCGTCACGGCGGCATCCACGCGCTCCGGAGCTGTCGTCGCCTGTCGACCGTATTTCCTTTTCACATGATTTAAAAATGGTCGACTGCCTGGCTCAGTAAAGTAACGCGTCCCATCCCGAGCCGCCAGGATACCGTGCTCACGTGTGCTCGCGAGCAGAACAACCCAGCATTGGGTGAAATTCACCTTGACGTGTTGACATCAGCCACGCTCGCCGTCCTCGACACGCCACACCTATGAGCATTAAGAGCAACTTCAACGGGCCGACCCAAACGGACTCGGCTGCCCGCCCGCCGTCCGCCCTGTTTTTCATATAGGTCGGCAATGCGCCCAACGCGCCGACCCATATGTGCAGGCGTGGCCGCCCAATTTTATATTGATTTGCATTTAAACATATTGTGAAATGAAATAACAAGTAAAATAGTTCCCAAATAAATAGTATAGTTTTACAAGCCAAATACAAATAAAAATGTTCCACATAGTTTTGCAAACGAATAAAAGAAGATACATCTATTGGTTGCCAACATGAGTCCACATATGCTCAACCAAATCATTTTGCAGTTGCACGTAAGTTTCCCAATCACGCATGTCTTCATGAAACTGAGTGAACTGCTCAAATGTTGCCGCTACTTTATGCTCAGGCACAACATTCTCACCCTGAAACTGAAAGCCTTGATCGTACAGACGTTCCGGGCGCTCGTCTTCTACTATCATATTGTGCATGATCACACAAGCAGTCATCACCTCCCATAGTTTCTGCATGCTCCAAGTATTAGCAGGATACCGAACGATGCCCCATCGAGATTGCAAAACACCAAAGGCACGCTCGACATCCTTTCTATCACTCTCTTGCTCTTGGGCAAATCTTTTCCTTTTCTCTCCGACAGGGTTGGGTATTGTCTTGACAATAGTGGTCCACTGAGGATAGATACCGTCACCCAAATAGTACCCTTTGTCGTAGTTGTGGCCGTTGACAGTAAAGTTCACCGGTGGGTTGTTGCCTTCGGCAAGCCTAGCAAACACCGGCGAGCGCTGAAGCACGTTGATATCATTGTGTGATCTAGCCATGCCAAAGAAAGAGTGTCAGATCGAGAGATCTTGAGACGCCACCGCCTCTAGTATGACAGTGCAAGCCCTGACATGTCCCTTATACTGCCCTTGCCAAGCAGAAGGGCAGTTCTTTCACTCCCAGTGCATACAGTCTATGCTGCCAAGCAACCCCGGGAAGCCCCTGCTGGCATTCATCGCCAACAAACGGGCTGTATCTTCAGCTATCGGCTCTCTCAAGTACTCAGGGCCAAACACAGCAATCACAGCCTTGCAGAACTTATACAGGGACTCTAGGCATGCAGACTCGCTCATACGGACGTACTCGTCAATGAGATCACCGGGCACTCCATATGCAAGCATTCGGATGGCGGCAGTGCATTTCTGATAAGAGGAGAAACCAATCTTGCCGACGGCATCCTCTTTGCACTCGAAGTAGTCATCATAGCCGACCACTCCCTCTCTAATACGGTTGAAAGCATGCCTACTCATACGGAACCGCCGGCGGAATTTGTGATGTTTGAACAACGGCTTCGTTGTATCAAAGTAGTCCTTCCAGAGAAGGAAATGCCCGCTCTCTCGGTTACGGTTCAACGCCGGAAGGTGGCCCGGAATGGAGCCACGGAACAACGGCTGCTGGTTGTTGAGGTGGCGATGGACCAACACGGCAGCCAATATCTCCTCCTCGTCGCCGGACGACGAATCGTTGGAGTCGCAAAGGAAATTGTGGAAAAAGAACTCGTCGACGGAGTCCATTTTCGTACCTTGGCAAATTGTCGAACAGTTTGCGGGCGTCGAAGAAGGAGACGGCCGGCGAGGGGAGACGCGGCGCCCACAGACCAGCTAGCTGCCCTGCCGGCGTCCAACTAGTGTGAGGGCGTCCGACGAGCATGCCGGTCGGATGTGGCGGGGGCGGCGAGGCATCTTCTTGGTCGCGGGCGGCTGTGCGGTGGGGGAAGCGGCGGCGGGAACCAGTTTGCTCCCAACGGCAAAACGGCGGCGGCGGGCGACTGGAGGCAGGGGCGGCGTGCTGGGCGGATGTGGAGGCGGCGGCAGCTGGAAGAGTCGCCAGCAAAAATGGGCGACGGCGTCGGTGACGGAGGAGGGTTGCTTGTTGGCCGGGGGGTGAGAGGGGAGGCCAATGTGCCACAGACCAGCGGGCCGGGGACAGGAGTAGACGAGCGCGCGCGCGTCCGTCGCGTGTCCACGCCGACGCAAATCAAGCTCAAAAATGGGCCGGGAATGGGTCAACCGCGGACGAAAAACGGATGCGCGTCCGTTTGGGTCGGCGCGTTGGGCCGCCTTTTCTATCCGCGCCGACCCAAACGCGCCGACCCAAAGAGACGGCCGCGGACGAAATGGGTCGCCCCATTGAAGTTGCTCTAACACCTAATTATTCACAAATAATATCTTGCACTGATTGCCTATTATTCAATGAGACCTGGCAGTATGACACAGCATATCTCAAAATATAAACTGTATTAGAACATTTAACTTGCACAACCATGTAAAATGAAATATTGCTACAACTAGCTTATTTAAAGTACTCAGTGGTGTCACACATGGGGAATGAAAGACCATGTTGATATAGGTCCCATGTACACTTGTTTATCAACTCACATCGCATAGTAAAGAATGAGAAGGGCCACTTCTACGGAAATGCTAGTATTGCTTTTGAGCAATACATGGGCATAACCGGCATCACAAATACATAAATACATCAAGTTTTATATGAATCACACTTGATAACTCTGTGCAGCTGAATAATGACTACAACCAAGGAATGTATATAACTCGTCATTCCTTTATGTTAAAAACTGCTAGATATGTGCTTCAAAATTATAGTAAGCATTATAGACATGTAGTGTATGTGCTTAAAAAAGAAGCAGATAATCCAAGTTGACATGTGTTAACGGAAAGCATTAACATTGATAAAGTGTAGAAGCAAACTGAAACTGCAAGTTTGTTTCATTCTAATACCAACACATAAAAGACGACCACTTCATAAGTGAAAGGAATAACAAATAACATTCTAGAAAATGAGTAGAAGCTCAGGTATTATGATGCTAATTAAATAGCCATATGTAAAATCCTAATTAACCTTCAATCAATTTGAAAAACATGTCATCTCCATGGACCATTCACCTGTAAATTTCATTTGAGACTTACGGGCAGAAGTTCTCATCATGAGGGAAAGAGGCCAAGCTGTTCTGCATGCTCTTCATATGCAGGCCTTCCCATCTATCAAAGTGAAAGTTTGAAGCCCATCAAAGAATCACCTTGTACGTAGGTGGCTGGTAGGGGCGATTTTACCGTACGGGCACCTTGGGCACGTGCCCGTGCTCGACGGCGCCGTTTACATGAAGTCCAACGAGCTAGCCAAGCCATCAGAATCGTTAAACTTGTTGAGATATGCTGAAAAATCGCGAAATAAACGCTGGAAATGAACGAAATGCACTATCTGGGCCGCTTTGACCATTTCCTTGCATATTGGGCCTTTCTCGCTACAACCAAGAGGCCATAGGCCCATTTCTTTGTTTCGTACGTGAAACACGATTCAGAATCGATGGATTGAGGAAGCCATCTTGCTGGACGAGGGACTTCGATTCGCCGGATGGAACTGACGCTCGGCAGCGCGCGCACTGCCCTAGCTACCCCTCGATCTCGGAGGCGGACTGGCCGCCGGCAGAGTGCGGAGAGGAGGCGAGCGGCCGACAAGAGATATGGTGGACGGCGGGGCCTCGACTCTGGCCGGTGACAGTCGCGACTCGCGATCGAAAGCGCAAGGGCACATGGGTCAAAGCGGCGACTCCGCCCAGCGGAATTAGGGCATCTCTAGCCGTTCAGCCCTTCAGGAGACATTTTTTTCGCCGCTTGGGGAGCTGTCGGCGAAAAATTTAGCTTGAGGTTGAAAATATCTTCAGCCGTGAGACACCCCCAAGCGAAGCCGTCGAACGCGTCGCCTTCCGCTACTGCCGCCCCGCGCGTGCATGCGCACACTGGCCGCCGCCCACTTGCCAGCACGGCATGGATCCCGTCGCCGACGCGCCAGACCTGTCGGGCTCCGCCGTGACCGTCCTCAACACCCTGGGCGAGGAGGTGCTCGCGGTCATGTCCCCGGTCTCCATCTGCACAGCGGTCCGCCCGCCCGCCCGCCCGCGCTTGCAGCCCGTGCGCCCATGATGCCAGCCAACACGAGGCTCACCCGCACGCAGTCAGCACGCCTGCAGCGGCTCGCGCTGATCGACTCGCCGCTCCCCACGCCGCGCCGCTCCTGCGCCTCCGCGGATGCGCCCGGCAGCAGCCTGCGGTGCGCCGCCTCGCCATTGCGCACGCATGTGCCCTTCTCCTGGGAGAGCTCCACCGGCGTGCCCAAGAGCAGGAGGGACACGCGGGAGGAGATGATGCCGCCGCCAAAGCTGCCGCCTGTGCGCTGGCCGCCGCAGTGCCCCACGAGGACCAACTGGTGCTACGGCAACGGGAGCGAGGCCAGCAGCGACGACTGCAATGCGTCGTCCTTCTCCGACGCGCTGGACAGGACGTCCTCCTCGCCCGCGCGGATCGGCTCCTCAGCGTGCGCGCAACATCTCCACCCATGCCGGGGACGCCCGTGGCCTTGATGTGCTTGGCCGGCGAGGGCGACGGGAAGGGGCGCTTGAAGAACCGCCTGGGCGTGGACCTGGCCGGTGAAGGCGACACCCCGGCCGGCAGCGGGCTGGTGCCCCGCGGGGTACGGGCTGGGCCAGGCGACCCCGGGCGTCTGGTGCGCGGGCATGGTCGATCCAGAGTTGCGGCGGAGTGGGGTCCCGGTCCCGGCCGCGGCGGCCGGCGTGGGGTGCCGCGACGGCGGCGTCTGCGGTGCTGGCCGGGGCCGGCGAGTGCGTCTCCGCTTGGCGGCGCCGCGCGAGGTAGCACTGCCCCATGGCCGGGTCCCCGCCTCGGCCTGCCATGCACGCGCTGAGGAAGGCGTTCGCTGGCCATGCACATGGTGGGCCTGGGAGGAAAAGAGGAGAGAGAGTAAGGTCTGAGGCTGACTTGTGGGGTTTTTGCATGCAAAATGGAGTGTCGGTGCCCCCAGCTGCGCCCTAGCTCTTTGGGTTTGGGTTGGTACCGCCGGGCGTAACTTTCGTCAAATCCGGCGCTTTTTGGACTCGTGGGGGCCTGATTGGGTGAAAAAATATGCGCCGGCGATGAAAAAAGCCTCCTGGGGGGACGGCTGGAGATGCCCTTACACTCTAGTTGCGACAGGCGAGCCACAACTAGGTGAGTAGTTATAGTATATAATTTGGTTCTCAAAAAAAAGTTATATATTTAATTTATCAAAAAATTGTGCAGTTCTACGTTGATTGTGGCAGATTTAAGTTATGCTTGTTTAAATTTTAGAATTGAGCAGAGTTTTGTTTAACTAGTCACAAGTGGAACGGTGGCAAAGCCTGCAACAAAGGGATGAGCATAAAAATAAACATCGTATATTGGATTTTTCGTATATAAACGTTGAAAGGTTTTAATGAATTATTTGGTGTTGTATCCAATGTTTTTATTTACTTCTACGATATAGTATGAAATGGAAGTGCGTATATTACACATGACAGTAATCTAAAATGTGATACTTGTGGTGTTTATTAGACCAAAGTGAATTTTAACTTATGACCGTGCCCAGGCTTTGGCAATTTGGTAGCTCCGCCACTGGTGGCTGGGACGGGCGGCTCGTTGAACAAACACCTCTTCATGAGTCCGCAACCACCGGAGAAACCTCCACCTTAGCCTGGGAGCAGGCCATCATCATCGACCGCGGTTTGAGCCCTGCAGAGGAGAGCATCGGCAGTGGAGCCCGCCAAGGATGACCATTGCCGCGGCGCGGAGCTTCGTGGGGGTGGGCGGCTCCATGAGGCAACAACAAGAAGCACAAGGAAGAGTTGAAGGCGAAGGAGATGACAACCAGAGTACATGTGGGATGGCTGGCAAGGACTGGTTGGTGGCCTGCAGTGAGAGATGGTGGGTGGCAGCAACGACTAGCAAGGAAGGATGGAGGAGGAAGGGGTGCTGTGCTGTGGGGTCAAGGGGAAATAGGGCTAGGGTTTTTGAAGTGGCGGCTCATGTAAAGCAACGCTCACACGGGGCACCAAACGCGCGTCGTTCACGCGACACACAAGGGGAGGCATGCTCCACACCTCGAAACGCCTCAACCAACCAACATCTACCTGCCACGAGCCCACCGGTCATTAGACCTCGAAAACAATTGCTCTGTCAAAACGAACGCCACTTATTGAATGGCCGAATCGAGCCCAAAGACCAGATTGACCATGATCCAACGGCTAGAAATGCATGAAATCGGGGGCTCGACATGGCTAGCCCCTTAAAGGTATAAATAAATACAACACGCAACAGTGAAAACAAGATAAAAGCATTTGATTATTCAGTTTAATTTGTAATTTAAGTTACTAACATTGACGCTCGGCATGCACTTAGCAGTGGGCAGTGGCGGAGCTGAAAAACCAAGTTGGGCTGGCGAGGGAGTAAAACAGTGCTACCAAATTGGAAACTGGTGCATTTTTTTTTGAACGTCAAGACTTTATTTCTCAAATAATAGCAAGGTCATTTACATAATGGTGAAGAACAAAATCAGGGACGGAAGATTCCCAACTTTCAGAGATTCTGCTGCTAATACAATGCTTCGCAAGACCATCCGCAAGCATATTAGCCTCTCTGTTGCAAAAATCAAAACTAACACTTATAAACTCCATCGACAAGAGAGAACACTCCATCACAACTGGGACATCAATTCCCATATACGTAGTCGGATCAGATATTGCCTCCAAGGCCTGCATACAGTCCGATCCTATGATGATCTTTGTGCATCCCATGTTAGCTGCTAAATATAGTCCGGAGCGGATAGCCAAGATCTCAGCAGATCCTGCGCTTGATACATGAGGTAGAACTTGTGTTGCTGCTCCCAAAAATTTGCCATGGTCATCCCGAGCAACCACGCCACAGGCTCCACGAAGATTCTCCTCATGAAATGATGTATCAACATTAATCTTTATAACTCCACTACCTGGTTTTTTCCACAATTGATCTTTCTTGCGGGTGGCCACTTTTGGTGTATTTGCTCGAACAAAGTTGGTAGCGAGAACTCGTATTGAGATAGCTGTCTGTTCCGGGGTCGTCACTGTCTCCCCTTTCATTACTTGCCTCCGCTGCCACCATATATACCACATAGTAACAAGAATCAGCTCGGCCATTGGAATATCCCCTACTAGTTTCTGTAGTCGGATCAATATGTCCAAATTAACAGAGCCGGACCGGTCCTGTATAACAGCATTATCAATCTCCTCTGTTAGTCCTAGCGATGCCCACACAAGTCGAGCTCTCTCACATGTGAATAAACAGTGCTAGATATCTTCCAAGCCAACTTTGCATATTGGGCATTGTGGGATCAAGGGAATATGTCTGTCCGCTAGCACACTGTAGCACGGTAATACTCCTTTAAGCACTTTCCAACCAAAGTGCTTAATCTTCCCCGGTAATCGGAGGCGCCAAACCTCCTTCCAGACCCCGTTTAGCTGAGCAGTTCCTGGACTATTAACTTCCCTGTAATGCCGACCGAACTGGTGATCAAACTCCACATAATAAGCCGAGCGTACTGAAAATGTTCCAGACTTGATGAATTGCCATGCCACAAGATCTTCTGTAACTTCAACTTGGAGTGGGATTTGTAATATTCTGCTTACATCAACTGGTGAGAACACACTCTGAATAAGTGCCTCATCCCACTGACCCGTATGTGGGTCAATCATATCTTGCACTTTTGACAACATAACTCCCCCTCGAGGGGTAATTACTTTCCTGGTCGGGCTTGATGGAATCCATGGGTCCTCCCAGATATTGATCTGTGAGCCCGTACCCACCCTCCAAATACACCCCCGCTTGAACGTTTGTATCCCCGCAAAGATACTTTGCCATGTGAACGAGGAGCCTTTCTTCGGTCCAGCACGCAGGATATTACCATCCGGATAGTATTTTGCACCTAAAACCTGTGCACACAAAGAGTCAGGATTGAGGATCAGTCGCCAACACTGCTTTGCTAGCATAGCAAGGTTAAAGCTATGAAGGTCTCTGAATCCCATTCCTCCCTTCTTCTTTGGTACACACATCTTCCACCATGCATACCAATGCATTTTCCTTTTTTCCTCTCCATCCCCCCACCAGAAGCTCGATATTTCATCCATGATTGCTTTGCAAATTCCTTTCGGTAGTTTAAAAACAGACATAGCATATGATGGAATTGCCTGAGCTACCGCTTTGAGAAGGATTTCTTTACCTTGAACTGATAGGAATTTTTCCTTCTAACCCTTCAGCCTTTGACACACTCTGTCAACAAGATGCTGGAAGCAGTCACTTCTGTCAACACCCACAATTGTCGGTAATCCCAAATACTTGTCAGACAACGCTTCAGTTAATATATTCAGTACTCCACAAACAGCCTCTCTTTCACTAACTCTGGTATTAGGACTGAAAAATACACTAGATTTAGGTGTACTTACTCGCTGTCCCGAGCTCTCACAATACGTATCTAGAACTCTCTTCAAAGTGCTTGCATTTTGCACCGTGGCTCTCATAAGAATTAGAGAGTCATCTGCAAACAAAAGGTGGGATATTGAAGGAGCATTCCTTGCCACCTTTATTCCTTCAATTCCACCAATTTCCTCTTCATGCATCAACATACTTGATAGTCCTTCAAAACAAATCAGAAAGAGATAAGGGGACAGTGGGTCTCCCTATCTTAGACCTCTAGTTGGTATGAACTCATCTGTCTCTGTATCATTAAATCTGATATGATATTTAACAGAAGAGACACACTCCATAATTAGCTCAATCCATTGTGCATGAAACCCCAACCTCATCATCATCTGTCTCAAAAATTCCCACTCTACTCTGTCATATGCTTTTAGCATGTCAAGTTTAACTGCACAAATCCCATTCGACCCATGTGTTCTCTTCTTTATGGAATGAAAACACTCATAGGCAATCAACACATTATTAGTGATCAATCTACCTGGTACAAAAGCACTCTGTGTAGGAGAAATCAACTCAGGCGGGATTTTCTTCAACCTATTCGCCAACATTTTTGAGATAATTTTATACACCACATTGCATAAACTAATGGGTCTAAACATAGTGATTAACTCTGGGCTGTCAACTTTAGGTATTAGCACCACATTAGTGTCATTCCATCCATTAGGGATTTTCCTGTTATTTATAGCTTGTAGCACCTCATCTGTTAATTCCTCTCCAACGATATGCCAAAAACGTTTGAAGAATATGGCATGAAGCCCATCGGGGCCAGGTGCTTTCATATCACCTATTTGAAACATCGCTTTTTTTACTTCTTCCCTCGTGTATGGGGCAACCAGGAGGTCATTCATTTGCCCCGTGACTACGGGTTTTACTGTATTCAGTAAAGATTCATCAATCAGCCCTGCCTCCGATGAAAACAGATTCTGGAAGTAATCAAAGATCAGGGGCTTAAGGTTATCATTCCCCTCAACCCATGCATTATTATTGTCTTTCAATCTCTTGATCAAGTTACGACGCCGACGGGCCGAAGCAAACTGATGAAAAAAAAATGGTGTTACGGTCACCGCGACGAAGCCACTTTGCATGTCCCCGTTGGACCCAGTAAATCTCCTCTTGCTTTAAGAGATTTTCAATTTTGAGCGTCAAATCCTGCTGTTTTACACGTGCCTCAGCATCATATGGCTCTCTCATCAGTGCCTCTAATTCCTGCTGCGTTGTTTTCAGTCTGGCTCGAGGGCCCTTCAGAATTTTCCTATCCCATTGATGAAGATCTTTATGTACTGCTGCTAGTTTCTCACTAGCCGAGGGACAAAGCCCCCTGATCTGCCTTTTGCCACGCCGTTCGCACTACTTCCTCCACCAACTCTTCTTCTAGCCATCTTGCCTCAAATTTCCTTCCTGATCGACACCGTGGGCCTGCGACACCCGTCAGGTATTCAGTATCCAAACAGATAGGTCTGTGATCCGACTTACCCATATCCAGGTTTACAAGACCACACAACGGGTGCATCTCCATCCATCCCGGATTTGAAACTGCTCGATCCAATCTTTCTCGCAATCCTCCTCTAAAGAAGGTAAATTTGTCACCATGGTATCCAATATCCTCTAAAGAGCAGTCTGCCAGGGCGTCTTGGAACTCTTTGAGCTTGGACTGCTGCCGCTGGGCTCCTCCTTCCTTTTCTGACGACAGTAGTATTTCGTTAAAGTCCCCAATAACCACCCACGGCAAGTTAGAGTGGGCATGAAGATCTCGGATCAGCTGGTATGTTTTGTTCTTATTATCCCAGCTTGGTTCTCCATACATACCCGTAAGCCTCCATACTCTACCATCCGCTTCTTCCACCGAAACATCAGTGCAATTAAACGTATTAGTCTGGGAGTAGATCCTAACCTCCTTCTTCCAGACTAACAGTAATCCTCCACTTCTACCATCAAGACAGGGTACCACAATCCTATGGTCCATCTCAGTTTCCTCATTATCTCTTCTGCCTTAGTCTCGTCCAAATGCGTTTCAGACAGGAAAAACGCATCCGGATTATTCCGCCTCTGGATGTCCAGAAGCGATCTAACTGTCGGGGCCCCGAGCAAACCCTGACAGTTCCAGCTAATAAGTTTCATTGCTCTCGACCCTCCTCGGAGGAGGACGCCGCTGATTGTTCTGTCGACACTGACATATTGGCCTTCAGCCTTTTGTTATCATGTATCTTTTGAGGGGTACTCATGAGGGTTTTATCAATCTGACTTCCACCTGTGTGTTCGATCAGTAGGACTTGATCAGACACAAAACCTGGTGGCGGTGTCACAGAGGAGTTAGCTGCTGCATTAACAGTCCCATCCTGACTAATGAGACGCTTTCTAGCGAAGGGCACAACATCTTTCCCTTGAGGATCATCCTCTCTTTCCGTCTCCATGCTCTCTGATTCTTGTGGATTTAGATCACCAACATTGCCCCTCCCTGCACTTCTTGGTGCTTGGTTTCTGTCAACATCAAAACCCCTCCCTCTGTTCCACATCTCTCCTCCACGACCTGAACCACGGCCACCACCACGACCATAACCGGGTCCGCCAGACGGATCATCAAACTTGACCATTAATCAGTTGCCCCATTCACATTCCTCAACTCTATGAGTTCCATCCCCACATTCTGTTACTAAGTGTCCGATCAGACCACAGTAATTACAGAAATCCGGGAGTTTTTCATATTCCACCGGATACCTCTTGCTCTCTTTCAATGTCAGATGGACAAACCTGACTAGTGGCACATCTAGGGGAAGAAACACCCTAGCTCTCAGATACTTAGTTGGGTTAATTCGTCCTTCATTCACAATAACATTTATTGGAGGAATACCAACCTTCCTAGCAATCTTCTCCGCAATTGTTTTGTTCTTCATAAGACCATCCGGGATTCCGATGACACGTACCCACGCGGGGATACGATCTAGTCTGTAGTCATTCACATTCGTGATTCCATCGTACTCCTCAATGACTACTGCCGCCTTGCGAAAGAGCCATGGTCCTCCATTAATCACTCTGTTCCAGTCACCAAGGCACATCAGCTGCGCGAGGAATATGTTTTCACCCATTGGCTTGAAGGTCACACCCTGCGCTGCTGTCCACACGTTCCTCAAAGATTTAAAGAGGGATACATGACTAAAGGGTTTCTGGGTATGAACCCTAAAGACCGCAACCCATCTTGTCTCTTCAATCAGCCCCTCGATTTCTCCGGACAGATCCAATTCCTCCTCTTCCTCCCCATGGAGGTTCAGCACCTGAAATCTATCTTCTAGATTAGCCCTGATCTCTTCATGTTCAGCCCTTTCGTCATCAACTCCCGCGGCGGCCCCCGCCGCCGGCGTTTGCTCCGGTCCTGCCATGCAAGCTCGTCTCCTCTCTCGTACCGTTGGTGGATCACGTAAGGATCGCTCCGCAGGAGGAGTCTTACGTGAGATTTCTTGGATTTTTGGTGGGATAGATGGGAACCCTAGCGATCGCCGCCAGGGGATAGGTGGGAACCCTAGAGCGACGCTAGGGGAAGTTTTTTTTAATGACTGGCCGCCCGTCAGTAATTGGAAACTGGTGCATTGTTGTGTGCTGGGCTTCATATCTTCTCCTAGTTTATGCGTGGCTGCTCGGGCCTCTAGGAGCTTCACGGTGGCTGGAGTGTGGGCCTCCCAGGTGGTGCAGCCTTGCATGCGTACTTTGCCGTTTGGTTTCTTTAGTCAAATTTTGCCGCTTGATTAGCGACTACTTGGTTTTTTTTCGAAAAGGGGGGCTTCCCGGCCTCTGCATCAGAACGATGCATACGGCCATAATTATATATAAAAAGGATATTCAACAAGGTCTGAATGTCTAAAAACAAATAAATGGCTAGATCACCAAGAGCCACAACACCAAAAACAAAAGGCTCAAAAGCCACAACCGGCTGGCAAAACAAAGATAGGTAAACTAATCGCCTATCCTATTACATGACCGCCATCCAAACCGGTTGAAGATATCCCACGCTACCATCTCCCACCGGACAGATCCAGTAACCAAACGCTTCCCGGCCTCCGTCGGAGTGAGTAAGGACCACATACGGATCAGCGCAGTAGCTCGGAATAAAACCTGCAAAAAATGAATAGTTGTTGTTCTGTTAAAAGCCAAGTCATTTCTGCAGTTCCAAATTGCCCATAACAACGCACAAACTCCTACGCGAATGTGTCTAGCTATTTCAGGCACTATCCCAACAAGTCACGTTCCAAATAACGAACTAACCGAATTCGGAGGAGTAATTTAAAGGCAATTTGCACCGTGTGCCACAACACTCTCGCCAACGGGCAATCAAAGAAAAGGTGCTTGATAGTTTCGTCCCGATCACAGAAACTACACCTAGTAGATCCTGTCCAGTTGCGCTTAACCAAATTATACTTTGTTAAAATAATTTGTTTATGTACAAACCACATAAACACTTTAATTTTCAAAGGAACCTTGACTTTCCAAACATGTTTGGAACTAGGAATAACACTAGAGTTGATGACATCGATATACATCGACTTTACTGTGAAATCTCCAGACCTAGTAAGCTTCCAACACAACTGATCGGGCTGATGAGCTAGCTGAACCTCCATCAGTCTACTCACCAGATGAAGCCATGCTTCCTACCGGTGACCAATGAGCACCCTCCTAAACTGAATATTAAGGGGAATGGACTGCATGATCGTTGCAACCAGAGCATCACGTCGCTGAACGATACGATACAGGGACGGATACTGAAGTGCCAATGGCGTTTCACCAAGCCAAGTGTCCTCCCAGAAGCGAGTGGTGTTACCATTACCAACAATAAACTTTGTTCTATTAAAGAAAGCAGCTTTGACTCTCATGAGACCCTTCCAAAACGGCGAGTCAGTCGGTCTCACTGTCGCCTGTGACAAAGTCTTAGATTGCAGATACTTGCTACGAAGAATCTGCGCCCAAGTTGCCTCCGTCTCAACTGATAATTTATAGAGCCATTTACTGAGAAGGCATCTGTTCTTGACTTCAAGATTCTCAATACCAAGGCCCCCCTGGTCATTTGGTCGACAGATGATATCCCATTTGGCGAGTCGGTATTTTCTCTTTAGTTCATCACTCTGCCAGAAGAATCGGGATTGATAGAAGTCCAACCTTTTCCTAACCCCAACTGGGACTTCAAAGAAAGATAAGAAAAACATAGGCATACTCGTGAGCACCGAATTAATAAGAATCAATCGGCCTCCATAGGACATGAGTTTGCCCTTCCAGCAACTCAGTTTCTTCTCAAACCGATCCTCGATGCACTTCCATTCTCTGTTTGTCAGCTTACGATGGTGAATGGGTATACCTAGGTACGTGGAAGGTAATGCTACCAATTCGCATCAAACAATTGCTTATAAGCCTCTTGTTCGGCATTGGCTCTACCAAAACAGAACAACTCGCTTTTATGAAAGTTAATCTTCAAACCGGTCAATTATTCAAATAAGCATAACATCGGCTTCATATTTCTCGCTTTTGCCAAGTCGTGCTCCATAAAGATGATTGTATCATCAGCGTACTGCAGGATGGACACACCACCATCAACTAGATGAGGCACCAAGCCACCCACCTGACCGGCCTCCTTTGCCCTACCTATCAAGATTGCCAACATGTCAACGATGATGTTGAACAGAATAGGAGACATTGGATCACCTTGTCTCATGCCCTTGTGTGTCTAGAAATAATGACCTATGTCGTCATTCACTTTAATTCCAACACTCCCTTTTTGCGTGAAAAATTCTACTTGGCGTCGCCAAGCTTCATCAAAACCCTTCATGTGTAAGGCTTGTTGAAGGAAAGGCCATTTGACTTTATCGCACGCTTTCTCGGAATCCACCTTGAAAACAACTCCATCAAGTTTTTTCGTGTGAATCTCATGGAGCGTTTCATGAAGGACCACAACCCCTTCGAGAATGTTCCTGTCCGGCATGAAAGCAGTTTGAGTAGGCTGTACCACAGCATACGCAATCTGTGTGAGCCTATTCGTCCCGACCTTGGTAAAATTTTTGAAACTAACATTAAGAAGATAGGTGGGCCTGAATTGCTCGATTCTCACTGCCTCTGTCTTCTTAGGAAGCAGGGTTATCGTTCCAAAGTTCAGCTGAAAAAGGTGAAGCTGGCCAGAGAATAAATCATGGAACAACGACAACAAATCTCCTTTAATAATATGCCAGCACTTCTTATAAAACTCAGCCAGGAATCCATTCGGGCCAGGTGCTTTATTATTTTTCATCTGCGAAATAGCCTCAAACACCTCTTTCTTAGAAAAAGGAGCAGCTAAAATATCATTCTCAACAGCAGTAAGTTGAGGCACATCCTCAATTCTAGACTCATCCAGTGACACACATTATCCTCTGGAGGCCCAAACAACTGCTTGTAATACTCAGTAATGTAAAATTTTAGGTTCTCCTAACCAAGAATCGTTCCTTCATCTTGTTCAAGTTGAAAGATCCTCTTCTTTATGTGCTTGCCATTAGCGATCATGTGGAAGAATTGAGTGTTCGCGTCCCCCTGGACTACTCGTCGGACCTTGGCCCGCAGCGCCCACTTTAATTCTTCCTCACGAAGAAGCTCTTTCTGTCTCATCTCGGCGTCGAGCTTGGCATGAAGCTCCGAGGCTGGCAGAACCGTGGTTTCTGCTTTTACATCTAGGGACTGAATAAGTGTAAGGAGCTATTCCTTTTCTACCTTATAAATCCCACTCAGATGCTTAGCCCAGCCACGTAAGAAACTTCTCGGGTGCCTAATCTTATTCTGCCAACGCTCAAGCGCGGACCTACCTCCTACATCCTTAGCCCATTCTCTGGCTATGAGATCAAAGAAGCCTTCTCTCTCAAACCAAGCAAGCTCGAAAGAAAATGGATTTTTATTTCCCAACTAAGTGGCCTCGCCGGAGTCAAGAAATAACGGCATGTGGTCAGAAATACCACGAGATAGTGCCTGAACCGTTACAAAGGGGAATTTCTGTTCCCATTTGACACTAGCCAGGACTCGATCCATTAAAAATGGGGGAGAATTTCACTTCCCCGGCCTCTGCACCAACTAGGGATGCATACGGCCATTTTAGTATGAGTACCAAGGTAAACATGGTCCTCAGAATTTTTTAAATGAGTATCAAGATATTTTTTATGAGTGGTTCCATCACACACCAAACTTGATCCTCAATAAATGGGGGAAAATCCTTGTGCATCACCTGTCAATTCTAGGAATTGAACTCGGGTCGTTAGGCTGCACAACCGCATGCCCTACCACTGAGCCAAGGCTCTCTTTGCAGCAACCGGAAGCTAGCTACAACTCTCTACTGAGCCGGCCCATAACTCCCGCTGGAGTAAAGAACCATTTCTTATGCAGACGCTTATAAACGATGTAACGATATTTGATAAGGAATAAAAAGCCCCTAGGCTTGCTAGTCAAAAAAGAAATGTTTTGTCCAAAGAATACCAGTCGAAGAAAACTCGGCAACTCCCTGACTGCCGGATTTTGACTTTAACAATATATTATTGCAAGAAAATGTCTGGATTTCTAAAATATTCATGTATTATAAAAATGTGCGCGAGCTTATAATATGCTTATGAATTTCAATAATTTTAAAATTATTCTTAAATTTCAAAAGATTTGCAAACTCAAAAATGTTGACAAATTTCAAATATTCATTAAATTTATCAAAAAAGTTCATGAATTCAAAACAAAATCAAAAGAACATAGAGAAAACCTGGGAAGTTGGAGAAAACACAGTAGATAGAATCCCGCTTTGCCCTATAAAACCGTCCAAGGTAGAGAAAAACCACAATGTTTGCGATCGTCCAACAACGTGGCCTCTTCGTTGTCCGTGAAGATTACACAATTAAAGAATTAGGAATTCGTTCAGAAGCAATATAAACGAACAAAAATCTTTGAATTCATGAAGATTATTGATTACTGAACTTTTTTTCTTTTTTACAAAACATTAATAATTCTTTACTAACTATAAATAAAAACAAATAACTACTACTTGTTGGAGTTCCTTTTTTAAATCAAACTGGATTTTCATGATATAAATATATAATATAAGTTCTAACTACATAACTTTTACAAAACAAAACAAATCCCTTTTCCTTCCTTGAATCCTTTGTTTTTAGTTTATTCATGAAATTTCCATACTATGGACTTGTTTTCACCAAAATCGTTTTACAAGGACCAATACATGAGATTGGTCGGGATGGCCCCAATACCAATATGCACATGTCAAGTAAAAGGCCACGCGCTCTCATCTGACCAAATGTATCCATACTAGACCGCCGTCCACATTCAACCTCACCACAGTATGATGCTCATGTTGAACATCCCTATTGAAATTAAAGGGACTGTCTATTTGACATTCGACTGTGTTTCAATTCGACAACAATCGAAAATACAGACCAATAAAAAGTTGACACATGTATGTCCCCAAAACCCTCCACCATCTACTGTCTATTTCTGCAATGGGTCTGGTAAACTCTGACCCGCTTGAATGTAATGTACACCCTGAATGGACCTCAACATCAGGAAAGAAATAGAAGAAAAATGCTGCAGAACTGTTGTTTTCTCTTGTTGCTGCTGAACAGCGGTAACATGGGGAATTTCATACTGTCTATTTCTGACAAAGAAAAGGAACAAAAATCATCAGAGTACTGGCGTCTCCCAGGACCCTCCTTTAACTTGCATCACACTACGTATCTAGGAGGCGCCATGGGAGAGGGGAAATGAGGAGAAGAAAGAGCAGAAAAACATCAGGGAGATGTCATGAGAGAGAGAGAGAGAGAGAGAACAAAAACAGATCTGAGAGGCACAACAGAGGGGCAAGTACCTGGAGGGAATCAAGGGGGAAGAACAAATCCGAATAATTGGTGTAGGACAGAGGAAGATCACCCAAGACACGGTTCGCAGCTCAGGACATGTACTACTCCTCTTGATCACACTTCCGTTGAACTCTTCCATGTTTTTCCTCACCCTGCTTCTCTACATTCACCTGCTACATGAACTAGTGTGCATAAAAAACATCATACATTCTAGTGAAAATTTTGGAATCATCAGGGGAAGAAATTCTAACTGTCTGAAGCTAAAACTGTTAATATTTCACTGTCAAAACACTACACCAACACGAATTCCAGTGTATGTACATATGAAAAAAATCTTTGATGCAGTACAGGGCAATGTAGGTAACATGAACCATGAGGAAATTACATGAAAAAAGCTTTGCTGCAGTACACATGAAAAAATCTTTGCTACGATACAGGGCAATGTAGCTAAAATGAACTCTGGGGAAATTACAGAGTTAGACAACTCATGACATTCATGGAAAAAATGAGATGAATTCCAGTGTTAATACCTACATGACATACAATGCAAACTAGGGAAATATTACACTATATTCTAGCATTATTGAATACAATTCAGAGATAATTTACAATGTAATTCTGGGGGATATTACAATATAAATCTGGGGCATATAACACTGCAAATATAGTGGAAATTACGGATAAATTAAAATCCACTGTAAATTCAAGCAAAAGCTAAACAGAATAAGTACAGAGATACATGCAAGTTCACATGAAGTCATGAATACAGAGACAGACCTATCAGCATAAAGAACACAAGTCCTATCAGATGAAGGCATTAATATTAACAATGAAAAGCAGAGCTTGTTACAATGTCGGTACACATGGACAGTGAAGGGAATGAATAATCACACTAGTGGACTACAATGATAATAAGTTAATAAACAAGGAACTACACAGCATAATCACACAAAAAATAGTTGAAATCCATTGTAATTCAAGCAAAGCTGAACAAGGATGAAGCTCAAATGTCAAGAAATACAAAGGTTCAGAATGAAAATTACACTACTTTGTTTGGATTTTTTTAATTACACCGAATTTCTAGGAAAAATTACACTATAATTACATAAATGAAGCATCAAATTTACACTGTAATTCTAGGAAAAATTACACTGTAATTACATAAATGAAGCATGGACTTTACACTATAATTCTAGGAAAAATTACACTGTAATTACAAAAAATGAAGCATTGGGATTACACTAAAATCTGGGCTAAATTACACTGCAATTCTAGGGTATTTTACACTGCAATTACAAAAAGAAAGCACTGGGATTGCAACGAAATTTTGGGATAAATAACATTGTAATACTAGGGGCATACTACACTCTAATTCTGGGCTAAATTACACTGTAATTCCTGTGAATAAAAAAGGTAAGTCATCAGAAAATTGAAACTAGATCAGAAAAGCTCATATGATTCAAATAGAAATTGAAAATAGCTTTATCAAACCCTCCATCATCACTAGAAAGACCCTGAAAAATAATTCAGTCAACAAACAGAAAAACTAATAAACTGAAAGAGAGAATAAAAAAGAGAATGAAAGTAGAGAACAAGACAGAAATAACTACCAAAGACATAGCATCAGTACCATGTTCCGCAAAGTCATTAGGCACAAAAGGATCATTTAAAGAATCAGCACTCTCAACAGAATAAACTACCGAAACATCACTGTATCTCAGGATAAACACTGTAATCAGAAATTACACTGGAATTTGTGACTCAGGATATACACTGTAATCAGGAATTACACTTGAATTAGGGGGGAAATTACAAGTACTGCTAGGACAAATTACACTGTAACTGGATGATAAATTACACAGTAATTCTGGGAGGAAAGTTACATTGTAATTCTGGGAGTATTTGGAAGTATTACACTGTAAATTACACAGTAATTACAAACATGGGAGAATTGTAAAAGCATGAGAATTACACTGTAATATGGGAGTATTACACTGTAAATTACATAGTCGTACTACTAGAACATATTACATAGTAATTACAACAACTATGGGAGAAGTACACTGTAAAAATGGGAGTATCACACTGTAAAATCAGGGACAGTGAGATTCTGCAAACAGATTACACAGTAGTTAGACTGAAAATATGGGGGGTAAGATCAACATAAATTTGAGCTACAATCCAGAGAGATCCACTTGCATGACTAACTAACCAAATGCTGAAAACAAATAGGATTGCAAAGTAAATTTACTGAAACTACACAGGGATTTATAGTGTAAGTACACTGATACTACAGTGTAATTACATAGTTAGTACATTGATATTACAGTGCAAGTAACAAAGAAAGTACACTAATATTAGAATGTAAATACACTGATAAATAGTGTAAGGAAACTGAAATTCGACTGAAAATTTCAGTGCAAACACTGTAATACAAGCATCAAATTCAGAGAGATTCCTGGAACACATTCAGACACACCTCGGCTACCAGGGAAAATCATGAGCAGCCACCTACAACTACAAAAACTACATCGAATAATCTCCAACTATCATCTAACGTAAAAGGAAACTAGCAGAAAAATACATGGAAATCAACCTCTGCAACAACCAGTATGCATACCTCTAGCCATTACAAACAAAAAAGCTAGACAGTGTAAGTGTAGGGGAAACTACAGTGCGGGTCTGCAACATACACTGAAATTCTGAGGTACACTACAATTCTATGGGTAAAAACATAGTAGTAGAAGCATCAAATTCAGATGAATTCCTGGAAAACGCAGCTACCAGGGGAAATCATGACCAGCCACCTACAACTATCATCAAACAGCAAAGGGAACAGACACCATAGGCTAGTAGAAAATTTAACATGGAAATTACCCTGTGTACCAGTACCAGGTTGCAAGTTGATCTGCTGCAACTACCAGTACGCGAACCTCCAGCATCTACAGAATGAAATAAACAAATCTAAAGCCTAACACACCAAAAAGCAGGGGAGAAAAATGACCACAATGACCTAGAAGCCGCAACTACAAGCTCATACGCAACTCATGTTAGGCAATAAGTCACGGCGAGGCGTCGAACGAGCCGGGCGCGTGTATGGGCGCGCACCGGGCGAGTTGGACGCGTCGGGACCGTGGCGAGTAGTGCGTGCGTGCGCGTAGGTCCAGCACGGGCGTGTCCGTGCGGATGGGCGCAGTGTGTGTGCGGGGTTTGGCGAGTACGAGCTCGTGGAGTTGGCGTTCGGGTGCCGGAAACTACCGTGTCATCGTGTTCATCTTCCTCCTTCCCTTTCTTCCTCGGTGAGGTTTAGCGACGGCGACTGCTAGAGAGAGGAGGAGCACGGCGAGGGACTAGCGGTTCCAACATTTGGTATCAGAGCCACGGTCAGCTCAGGGCGCGCCGGCGATGTCAATCGTCCCGTACGCCGGCGGAGCGGGCGGATCGATGCAGCAGGCGGTGCCACTGCTCACCGGCGACAACAACACGGCGTGGTCGATCAAGGTGGAGGCGAACCTTGATGCGGCCGGGTTGTGGGAGGCGGTGGTGGTGCCGGAGGACGCGGCGGCCGCCGTCATCGCCAAGAAGGACAAGCCCGCGCGCGCTTACCTGCTCGGTGCACTCGCCGAGGACCTGCTTCTATAGGTGGCGGCGAAGAAGACTGCCGCGGAGGTGTGGGCTGCCCTGAAGGCGCGCTTCGTCGGCGCAGACCGCGTGCGCGCGGCGCGACTCGGCACGCTCCGGGGGGGAGTTCGAGCTCCTGCGCATGGCGAGCGGCGACACGCTGGACGAGTTCGCCGGCAAGCTCGGGGCCATGGTGGCGCGTTTTGCAGGGCTCGGAGAGACGCTCAAGGACGCAGCCCTGGTGAAGAAGCTGCTGGACTGCATTCCCGATCGCCTGTACGCGGCGGTGGCGGGGATGGAGCAGTTCTGTGACCTGGAGACGCTGCTCTTCGACGACGCGCTCGGGCGCCTGAAGGTGTTCGACGAGCGGCTGCGACGGCGTGGTCAGGCAGGCGGCGAGCGGGCGGACGGTGAGCAGCTCATGCTCACCGCAGCACAGTGGCGGGCGCGCGAGCGGCGCCGGGGTGGTGCATGCGGTGAAGACGACGACGGCGCGGCGAGCACGACATCAGACGGCGGGGACAACCGTCGCGGGAAGTGCTACAAGTGCGGCGTCAGAGGACACTTCAAGCGTGAGTGCCCACTGCTGCAGAAGGAGCCGGCCGCGGGGCGTGCACTGATGGCAGACGCCGACGTCGAGGACGCCGGGCTGCTCTGAGTCGCGGCTTAGGGCGCGTATGTTAGGCAATAAGCCACGGCGAGGCGTCGAACGAGCCGGGCGCGTGTATGGGCGCGCGCCGGGCGAGTTGGACGCGTCGGGACCGTGGTGAGTAGTGCATGCGTGCGCGTAGGTCCAGCACGGGCGTGTCCGTGTGGACGGGCGCAGTGTGTGTGCGGGGTTTGGCGAGTACGAGCTCGTGGAGTTGGCGTTCGGGCGCCGGAAACTACCGTGTCATCGTGTTCATCTTCCTCCTTCCCTTTCTTCCTCGGTGAGCTTTAGCGACGGCGACTGCTAGAGAGAGGAGGAGCACGGCGAGGGACTGGCGGTTCCAACAACTCAGGCGAGCAGAATGGATGCGGGAAATTGGGCGGACTACAGAGGGCGGGCTAGAACAACACGACAACACCTACCACAGATCTATGAACAACAGCAAACAAACGATCCACGAACCCACGACAACGAAACTCACCTAGATCTGGAACTACAGGACCACAACACTAGCAAAAATACACGGGGGAAATGCGAGAGACAAGGGGAACAAACCTCGGCAGACGGGGAGTGAAGAGAAAAGGGAGGAGAAATCAAATCAAACGATGGAATAGCTCGGAATCACCATGAAATCGCCTCCGCCGCCGCTCGAGTCCTCTCTCTCGACCTTATCGAAACACAATGACCCAAATGAAAGGGTGAATGACACCCACTCCAAAATTCAAAATGGACAAAAAACCAACAGTGCCGGGACGGGGCGGTTACGGGTTGAAACAAAGAAAACCGAACCCGGTAAAGAAAACCGAACCCGGTAAAGAAAACGAACCGGAGCAAACAGGGTGCCAGCGCGAAAAAAAAGGAAAACCAACGCGAATCTCCATGCGACAACGGACGGACAGAAATTTGAATGATGCCGAATTGAAAAACACTTGACTGTTAAATAGCAAAACCGAAATTAAAAGTAGGACATGAAAAAACGCCTATGAAAAATGCGCCTATAGCCGGGCGCCGCGGAGCGCGCCATCCCATCTAGTAGTAGTATATACTCCCCGCAAATTACTTGACACCTGCAAACTCGGTGACTCTCTGTCACAGTTTCCAACTCAATTACTGTTTTCGAATGTAAGCATTTTAATTAGTGCATAATACTTGGATTCGAATACGTACGTGCGGCTACGTACATAATGGCTAGCCAAGCAGAGGATCCAAAATCCAGTTAGATTGATAGATGAGGCTCCGCGGTCGCCGGCCATGGCAGGACCTCGCGCCGGAGCTGCTGGACCTCGTCTTCCTGCACGTGTCGTCCCACGTGGCCCGCGTCCGCTTCCGCGCCATCTGCCACCCATGGCGCGCCGCCGCGGCCGTGCCGCCAGATCCTCTGCTTCCGCTGCTAGCCCTCCGAAAGGCCGCCTGCGTCCTGAGCGGCCCCCAAGGCACCGTCCACCGTGTCTCCGTGCCTGTCCCCGTTGACGTCATCCACAGCGTCTTCACCGGTGGCATGCTTTTTCTCGTGCACCGCGACGGCCGGTGCTCCCTCATGGACCCTCTCTCCGGGGCCATCACGGCATCACCCCTCAGCACATCAGCCCCGACTGCCTATGGCCCTCGAGGTCCAAGTCCAAGAGGAAGAGGGCGGCGGCTCCACCCTTCGCCGGCAGCATCTGCAAGGTCGTGGTGGCGGACCACCTCGTGGCCCTCCGCACCGGTGCCATCATCGGCTTCGCATCCAAGAACGTTGTCGTCTCTCTCCGCGGGCCAAGAGTACGCCAGTACATGGTGACATGGCATGGGGCCCGTCACGCTCTTTGGAAGCAAGCTCTACGTCCTCACCAGGGTGCACACTCATCGACGCCAGCCGAGTTATTTGCCCAAAACCATCATAGTTGGGTTAGGGTAACAACTTGATACCACATTTAAATCAGGGCACAAAAAACCACCACATCTGCGCCTAACCAATAACACGGAGCACTGATGGTCTCATAAGCTCGCGAAAACAGTCGTTTTGACCCCTTGGGCCCACTTGTCAGGCTGAGGTGGTGAAGACCAAAACTTTGACCAACTGATGTGGCAAATGAGATGCGGGCCCCACCTGTCAATGAGTAAATGGTCATCTTCTTCCCATCTCTATTTCTCTGAGGCATTTCATCAAACAGCTTCAGGACGACCCTCGGGGAGCTCTTTCTTGCAGCCATGGTGATGAGCTTGACGCAGATGGACGGATCACTCCGTCGCGGCAAGCACGCCGATGAGCTGGCAACTCTTGCTCCCGAGTTATGCGCCAGCCAGCACGAGCATGCATGCACAAGTGAGGTGGCGGCTGCCGGAGCACACGGTAACGTGTGGTGATCAGGGGAGGCCGCACGGAGGAGCTGGGTGACCTTGAGCCGCTCGCGTACGCAACACTCGTCGTGCACCACGCCCACCACGCGCCCACGGCCTCCCTGCCATAGATGGCCGCCAGGACGTCGATGGCTCTCACTCGTGGCCGCGACTGTACATGCCCTCCATGGCAGCGCCAGCACGGGCACAACCAGGGCCTCCCTGCGCACCAGCACGGCGTCGCCGGCCGCGATGCACAGCAGTTTCAGCACCGCCAGTGCGCTCCCCCGTGGACGCCGGGCCATCCTTCCTGTGCCGCATCTGGTCGCCCGGGAGGAGCATGCTACGCTCCACGATGGCACCAGCCGTTGTAGGTGGACGTCGGAGCCAAGGAAGAACGGCGTGGCGACCGACTGCACGGGAACGGGGTCCGACGAAGGGAGGCGAGGATCTGTCACCGATTAAGTGGGGACGGAAGGCGGTCGGCGAGATCCGATGACTGGAGGCAGATGCGGGGACGCGCCACGACGGCTCCCTCATTAGATCATGCGATGGGGCAGAGAGGAAGGGGAAGTGAGCCGTCTGACCTCCACTACCCGGCGGCGGCGTACTGTGGAAGAGGGGCTCATGGAAGAGATAGATCGGGAGGAAGAAGAAAAGAGATGAGAGGCTGACAAGTTGGACCCATGTCCAGCTTGGCATATTTGTCCACATATGCATGCCAACTCAGCCTGACAGGTGGACCCAACCTGTCAGGTCCACTGTTTTCACGAGCTCAACCGACGATTAGTGCTCCGCATTATTGATTAGGCATAGAATTGGTGGTTTTTGTGCCCTGACTCAAATGTGGTACCAAACTGTTACCCTAGCCCTAACTTTGGTGGTTTCAGGTAAATAACTCACGCCAGCCTGCATCCTGCAGTGGAGCTCCACGTCCTCGACGACAGCCTCGACGCCGGGGATGTCACATCTGTGCAGTGCATACGCGGCGCCCCCGCCGCCATGGAGGCGGACCAGTATTACGACCTAGCCTGCCTCTCCTCCTCCTCCTCCTCCTCTTCCTACTACCTGGTCCCGTTAGGCGATCGGCTTCTGATGGTGATGGAGCACGCCTCCACACCGATGAAGTTTGAGGTCTACGAGGCGACGAGGGAGCTGACCAGGGGTCATGGAGGGTGGAGCAAAGTCGAGACGCTGAATGGGTGTGCTCTGTTCCTCAGCAAAGGCTGCTCGGAGTCGCTTCCCGCCGGTGCCGGTCAGCTGGTCGAAGCTCGAGAGGACCACATCTACTTTATCAGTAAGCGTGACGAGCCGAACAACGACTCTTTTTCGATAAAGGCGTTTTTATTAAGTCATAATGTAGCATCAAGTGGATGTCGGTGTCAAAATCGGCAGATCTCGGGTAGGGGGTCCCAATGTTGGGTTTCGTAGTAATTTCAAAAAATTTCCTACGCACACGCAAGATCATGTGATGCATAGCAACGAGAGGGGAGAGTGTTGTCTACGTACCCAACGCAGACCGACTGCGGACGCGCTGACACGACGTAGAGGAAGTAGTCGTACGTCTTCACGATCCAACCGATCAAGCACCGAAACTACGGCACTTCCGAGTTCGAGCACACGTTCAGCTCGATGACGATCCCCGGACTCCGATCCAGCAAAGTGTCGGGGAAGAGTTCCGTCAGCACGACGGCGTGGTGACGATCTTGATGAACTATAGCAGCAGGGCTTCGCCTAAACTCCGCTACAGTATTATCGAGGAATATGGTGGCAGGGGACACCGCACACGGCTAAGGAATAGATCTTAATGATCAACTTGTGTGTTTCTGGGGTGCCTCTGCCTCAGTATATAAAGGAGCCAAGGGGGGAGGGGGGCGCCGGCCAGGAGGAGGGCGCAGGAGGAGTCCTACTCCTTCCGGGAGTAGGACTCCCCCCCCCCCCCCCCCAAAATCCTATTCCAACTAGGATTCCCAAGGGGGAAAAGAGGGAGAGGGGGCCGGCCACCTCTCCTAGTCCTAATAGGACTAGGGGAGGGGGGAGGTGCGCAGCCACCTTGGGCTGCCCCTATCTCCTTTCCACTAAGGCCCATGAAGGCCCATATGGCTCCCGAGGGGTTCCGGTAACCTCCCGGTAACCCGGTAAAATTCCGATTTCACCCGGAACACTTCCGATATCCAAACATAGGCTTCCAATATATCAATCTTTACGTCTCGACCATTTCGAGACTCCTCGTCATGTCCGTGATCACATCCGGGACTCCGAACAACCTTCGGTACATCAAAATGCATAAACTCATAATATAACTGTCATCGTAACCTTAAGCGTGCGGACCCTACGGGTTCGAGAACAATGTAGACATGACCGAGACACGTCTCCGGTCAATAACCAATAGCGGGACCTGGATGCCCATATTGGCTCCTACATATTTTATGAAGATCTTTATCGGTCAGACCGCATAACAACATACGTTGTTCCCTTTGTCATCGGTATGTTACTTGCCCGAGATTCGATCGTCGGTATCCAATACCTAGTTCAATCTCGTTACCGGCAAGTCTCTTTACTCGTTCTGTAATACATCATCTCACAACTAACATATTAGTTGTAATGCTTGCAAGGCTTATGTGATGTGTATTACCGAGAGGGCCCAGAGATACCTCTCCGACAATCGGAGTGACAAATCCTAATCTCGAAATACGCCAACCCAACATCTACCTTTGGAGACACCTGTAATGCTCCTTTATAATCACCCAGTTACGTTGTGACGTTTGGTAGCACCCAAAGTGTTCCTCCGGCAAACGGGAGTTGCATAATCTCATAGTCATAGGAACATGTATAAGTCATGAAGAAAGCAATAGCAACATACTAAACGATCGGGTGCTAAGCTAATGGAATGGGTCATGTCAATCAGATCATTCAACTAATGATGTGACCTCGTTAATCAAATAACAACTCATTGTTCATGGTCAGGAAACATAACCATCTTTGATTAACGAGCTAGTCAAGTAGAGGCATACTAGTGACACTTTGTTTGTCTATGTATTCACACATGTATTATGTTTTCGGTTAATACAATTCTAGCATGAATAATAAACATTTATCATGATTATAAGGAAATAAATAATAACTTTATTATTGCCTCTAGGGCATATTTCCTTCACCCAAGCTGTGTATCATGGATCGATGGGTAACAGGAGACATGGGACACGATGTTTACCCAGGTTCGGGCCCTCTTGATTGAGGTATAACCCTACGTCCTGCTCTTGTTTATATTGATGGAGTATCTAGTACAGAGTTGATCTACCTCGAGATCATATGTTGTGGTCTAAAACCTAAGGGCATGATGAATAATATCATAATCATCCGTTGACTAGCCTGGCCTCGGCTTATATAACATACCAGAGGCCTAGGATAACAAGAGTCCTAGTCGAATACGTCGGTGGAGAGGAGTCCTTGTCTTGATCACCAAGTCCTATGGAATCTTCCTCGTATATGTCTTCGGTTGTCCGAACTGGCCCATGAGTAAACGGCCATGGGGTCCTCGGCCCAATCCAACTGATCGGGAGACGATGTGGTGAGTACCCCCTAGTCCAGGACACCGTTAGTAGCCCCCTAAACCGGTCTTCAAGTTGGGGACGCTCCTTGGTTCTTCTGAACTGTTCTTCGTATTCGGTCGTCGGTCTTGAAAACTGGTTCAACAAATCTTCCCATCTTCTATCTTGAGGATTGCCGAGATAAATCTAAAGATCTCACACGTCGGGTATCCGAGGAGCCCTTTAAGTCTTCGGCCTTTATCAATGCCTCTTTATTTTTATGCCACACGTCGGGTTTGAAGTTGTTCCCGGACGGTAGTGTCCTCTTGCGTCCGAGCTCCAACGCCGGACTATATTCGAGGTATCTTTTGCAGACGAGCATCAACGCCGGACTATGTCCAAGCTCCAACGCCGGACTATATCCGAGGTGTCATAGATCACCTTGGTTCAAAAAAGTTGAAGGAGTTTGGCCGAGCTTAATGCCGGAAATGCCCTCTATGGAGACAGCCACGGGCGCCCGAGTTTTATGCCGGACTGCTTCCGAGGTGGTGCACCACCCCGACTGTGGGACGATTTTTGTCAATATTTTTGATTGGTGCAATTTATTCTCTGCCGAGATATATAGCCAGTAGCCCTCAAGGTGTGTATCGGTCTAAAACCCGAGATGCACCTGAAGGATGACATAAGACCGCTGATCCCAGTAGCTGCTAAGACTCAGGTTGATTTGCAAAATCGACCTGAGGATCAACTCCTAGCTCGGCAGAATACTTCGGGACACAAAAGGCGGTATGCAAAGTCCTTGAGACTCAGGTTGGGTGCGGCCGACCAACCTGAGGATCATAATCTCCTCCAAAACTATATTGCACTTAAATTTCCTGCACTGGATTGCCAATGTAGTAGCCCCCGAGACACTGGTCGGGTGGCAACACCAGATCAGGGGATAGATGTGCCCCTTTAATATTAGTAAATGATAAGCCCGAAGCCCAGTATCCCTCGAGCCTTAATGCGGGCACGGGTGGCCGAATTAAGGATCGATATCCAGAGTAAAATCACAAATTACGTGTTATGATTCTATGTATCCAAATACTTTACATCATTAATGCTCAGATCCGCATTGCACAAAACTTTGTTGACCGACCATCGGCTTCCACCTCCTCGACCAGTAGCCGAGGAGTGTTTGTCCTACTTTATAAAGCCATTATAAGGGCAAGGATTTATGGAAAACAAGGTAATCCGGCCATAGAGTTTTATAAACAAAGGTATGCGGAGAGATATGTTATATTACTTAATGTAAGAAACATCTTTCAAGGAAAATAGTCCCGCTATCGGTTCCTTTCTTTAGGTCGTCATGCGTATCATGATCATGAAACCTCACCTTCGATCAATGTGGGAAGAAAATATTGAGAATTTAGTTTAGGGAAAGTTCCCAAACTCTATGGTATTAATGAACCAAAATTTTTACTTCCGTCGTTGCCGACCAATGTGATCCTTTAAGATCGCTAGCTTTCGGCTTCACCCAGTCTGAGGTACTAACTCGGATGACCCGGTAGTAACAATCACACAGGTGCTCCCTTTACCGCCTAGCCGAACAATCAGGAACGTAGCGGTATGCACAGGAGCCAGGCAACCCAGCTTGGAAAAAATCTTAAGTCAAATTGATGCATATTTATGGCTTTATAACTATGATTACGGAAGGTAGCCCTTGTATATTAAATACAAATGACGATGATATGTTTATTTTGACTCAGTTGCGACCGTTTATCAGTTGAAAGTGGCCCATCGTCAGCTTCTACCCCTTTGTAGATACTACGCAGGGTGTCTCCGCGATAACAAGACAACCCTTAGCCGACGTCTTGGTGCCCGAAGGCGGTTGTGTTAGCGGAAACGAGGCAATCAGATATGCGGGCTTTATAACTTTCACTTAGTCATAGGAGCTTTAAACTGGGGAAGCTAGTTATGAGCCCCCGGTTAGTATTCAGCGAAATCCGAGGTCAAGCCGTTAATACTTCGGCCAATGTTATGAACGACCCGTCATTTAACACAGTCATCGGATCGCTGACCAGTTTACGCTCATTGTGACAGTCAGCTTTTGGCTTTCTCCACTCAGGTGCTTAACCATGTGAGTTGGAAGCACAATCGCAGTGGTTCTCCCTTTGCACACCTAGCCGAACAAAGCGGAACGTAGGAGGCAATCGCAGGAGCTGGGCAACCCAACTATTGACCGAAGACACAATTCGAAACCGATGCATATTTAGCAATATCCGAGAATGTTTTTGCCGAATCTCTAAAGGTGTCCGGCGTTGCACTGCGAGACTTGTGCTGAAAACACACAAATAGTTTAAAAGTGCCATAAGCTTGGAAAACCAAAAAACTTCAGTAAAAACTTGACATCCGAACAAGATCAAGTGTTCGGTGTCAATCCGAAAATTGGAAAAAAGAAAAAAATTATGCTTCTGGCGTGCTTTAACATGACACACCCGATCTCAACACTTCAAGCGGGCCAGCCTACGGCTTCGAGCTCCTTATCCCAAAGGCGGAGTACTTCTTTGAGGCCAGTTTAGCGAACTAAACTCGAGCGGCTTTTTAGAGAGAAGACAGGCTATCCAGCTATTGACCATACACTCGAGTCGAAAAAGGAGCGGTAGAAAAAGACTCTGCAACGACCAAGAAGAAAACACATTTACTATAAAACAGCTCATATAAATTTTAAGAGCCCCCAAGTGACTTGGGTAAAAAAATTTATGTATAATGATTGTATGTACCGATATACTCATATCATATCTGTGTTCACCCGAACTTTAAACGCGTCTTAACCGACCGTCGGCTTCTCCCTCTTCGGTCAAGGACCGAAAAGTGTCATGTACTCCACCTGTCGAAAGTATCGACGGTGTATCCGATAACCAGGCAATCAGGCCATAAGGATGTAACAGAAAAAATGTGCTCAGAGAACTTATTCTATATTACTGACGAAGTGTAAGAAGCATTTTCGAAGAAAATAGTATCTCCACCAATACATTTCTTCGGTTGCTCATTGTTACTATGAGACTTGTGCAATAGATTTTTTGTACTCATGAGTTCCGTTGTGTGCCGACCATTATTGAAAACAATAAGAGCGCTAGTTTTCGGCTTCACCCAGTCTGAGGTACTAACTCGGATGACCCGGTAGTAACAATCGCAGAGGTGCTCCCTTTACCGCCTAACCGAACAATCGGGAATGTAGGGGTAAGCACAGGAGCCAGGCAACCCAGTTTGCGAAACACTTAAGTCAACATGGTGCATATTGTGGCGTAATACACGAACAAGAAACGAAGCCATACAAGTATAATCATATGCAAGAGGAAAGGCTTCACAAAGGAAGCCCCCAAGTAAACGGGGTATTTGAATTTGCTTGCAACAAATAAGGTTTTGACAAAGAAAGTTTTTCGCAAATGACTTTTTGTCAAAAAAGCATAATGCTTGGTCGAACCGAACGAAATTTAAAAATAAAGTTTTTAAGCATGGAAGCGACTTAGCTGGTTAATGTGCTCGGTGTCGATGCACGGCCCGAGCTTACGGCGGGACAAGGTCCCAGCCCCGAAGCCGGTCCCGAGGTGGCGGAGCGAAGGGCTCGGCACTCCGAAGTGACGACATTGCACGGCCAATGGAGGCCGGCAGTGTGACGCCGAAGTCCTCGGCATGGATTAATGAAGTAATGACGAAGCCCTCGGTCCAGCCGAGGTGACATGGTACATCGGTATGCCGAGGTGACAGCGCTGCCCGACCCAGATCCTTTACCTGTGCATAGAAAATAGTGCAAGCGGGAGATAATAGGAATAAATAAAATTGTTGCATAATACGCAAAGTGAGTAATAAAAGAAATATGGCCCGTGTGCCGAACACTCGATGAGGTAGAGCTCTCTCAGTGATGCCGAAATCCCCGAGGCAATCGAACATGTCGGTATGGTGATTCGACCAACAAGGTGATCACGCGAGCCGATTGGGACAACGACGTCGGCTTGCCAAAGTGACCGCGTGACGCAGTCGAAGTCGATCACCTACACACATAAAATAGTGCGGTCCAAAAAGGATAATTGCTTTTCGCAAAAATAATTTATTAAAAGAGATGTGACCTGGCGCCGAAATCATGTCGATGCAGGGCGTCGGCGTGACGCAGTGAAGGTGTGGCCAAGCCTGAATTCGCAGGACGGTCTGAGTTCCCGATGCGGCATTCGCCGAACTGTATACGGAAACTGACCGAACCACCACGCGACCGTTGTTAATGAGGCCACCATTTGATAGACCTGTGTACAGATGATGAAACAAACCAGAGTAATAATTCCTTGGGGAAAATAACCCCAAGCAAGAAAAAATACTAGGATTAATAGCACCTGGTTTATCTGTTGTAGCAATCTGAAGAAAGGTTACTCCCAAAATTGGGACTCGGTCCGCACACCCATTGCCTGATGGGCGATAAAGCGACGGCATGGCGATGCTGGCAAAGGTGGGCTCACCGAGGCAAAGCCCCCGGTCCAGCTAACGTGACGAAGCTGGTCACCTGGTGACGCCGAAGTCTCCAGAGTAGGTTGAAGAAGGGATGGCGAAGCCCCCGGTCTAGCCGAGGTGACGGAGCAGGTCAGTAAGGAGACGTTACAGCTGCCATGTCAGCCGAGGTGTTGAAGTAGTTCGGCGTGATGGACATTGGCTTGAAAAAGCAACAGAGCGGCCATGCCGGCGCAGGTCGTAACTTGTGACGCGGTCAATGCCGGCTTGATGAAGTGACCGTGCGGCGATGCCGGTGTGCCCGCTTCGTGTAATCCATGGGGCGGCGACGTTGGTGATGATTTATCCTTCGCGATGCCGAACTCTTATTCGGCTTGCCCAGATGATGATCCGAAGAAGTTGAGATCGGCTCAACAATGCGACGACGTATCCAGCGTAGGTCGGCAGCCGTGGAGCAATGTTGACGGGCTGGTTTGACACCGGCGCGATGGTGAAGATCATATTGGAAAAGACCTTAAAATTAGTGGGATGTGTTTGAGAACAAAACACAATACCCCATACAAAACCTCCTTCAAAAAGGATGTCCGAAATCGCGTTCATAAAAAAGATGAACTCGGGTCGGATTCGTTCTCGCGCAGAAAACAGATCTGAAAAGGTGGTCCACTCATCGGAAGGTTCCTGGAGTTTGAACCGTCGGATAGAGCTGAAATTTGGAGGGGCGGCAGATATGTGAATTCCGCAGCAGATGAACGGTTGGATCTTCCAAAGGACCTCCGAGCTAGGCTTTGGAGACCACGCCCTAAAATCGTCCGGATTCCGGTATATTGTAGATTGCCGGAGATTCCTCCATCGGAACTCGTCGAAATTTTGCATGGCTGTTGTAGACTTAATTGCGCACAATTCCACCGAACGAATCGTCAAAGCGATGCTCAAGGAGGTGGTGGCACCGGATACAAGTTTGATGTCCGGAAAAACAGCACGGCCGCCCGAGGGCAATGTTGACGTTGAGCCCCCGGGCTCCATGGATGATTACTCTACGATCATGATAGAGATCGGAGTTGATGTTGATGAAGGCCCCCGTCCGAACATGACGATTGGATATGGAACGCGGTCCTCGGTCGAGCCAAGGTGACCAGTCGAGCCGGCGACGAAGATGTCGGCGTCACAGTTAATCTGCGGGCGAGCCATTGATCCTTTGCCGATCACACAGCGAAACTCTAAATGAAAGCATCATTGTCGGTGTGAAAACCGGCAGATCTCGGGTATGGGGTCACAAGTTGTGTATCGTGGATCGATGGGTAACAGGAGACAGGGGACACGATGTTTACCCAGGTTCGGGCCCTCTTGATTGAGGTAAAACCCTACGTCCTGCTCTTGTTTATATTGATGGAATATCAAGTACAGAGTTGATCTACCTCAAGATCATATGTTGTGGTCTAAAACCTAAGGGCATGATGAATAATATCATAATCATCCATTGACTAGCCTGGCCTCGGCTTATATAACATAGCAGAGGCCTAGGATAACAAGAGTCCTAGTCAAATATGTCGGTGGAGAGAAGTCCTTGTCTTGATCACCAAGTCATGTGGAATCTTCCTCGTATATGTCTTCGGCTGTCCGAACTGGCCCATGAGTAAACGGCCATGGGGTCCTCGGCCCAATCCAACTGATCGGGAGACGATGTGATGAGTACCCCCTAGTCCAGGACACCGTCAATGGATACAAAGCATAATGAGCGACACCCGGCCTCTGCATAGCTAAGATGCACACAGCCTTAACGAAGAGTCTAGCATATATATATATATATATACATATATATATACATACATATATATATATATACACACACATATATATATATATATAAACGACAAGTTGGGAACAATGAAGCCATATGAGTCCAAAACTATGCCAATGTCGACGGAGGAGGTGGACCGATCCGGAGAATATGTTGCCACCCATGTTGGGTAAAAACCTCCCTGGCCACCTGCTCCAACCGCATACACACCGCCTTAAACATCGATTGCTACTCCGTTCGCTGTAGCGTAGACCACATACAAAGCCAGTGCGTACAACGGTAAATAACCTGCATAGAAGAAGAGGTTTTGCCATTAAAAACACAATCGTTTCTATATAGCCAAAGCAACCATAATAAGGCAGACGCTCCCATCCGTATTAGCGTACTAAAAGTATTTGGTATTCCATCAAGCCAGTGACCATATATACTGGCAACACTTGTTGGTGGATTCAAATTGGACGCTATTTGGATGACTGGCCATATAGAACGCGCGAACTTACTCTGAAACAAAAGGTGTTTAATTGTCTCGTCATGAGTACAAAATCTACACTTCTTAGCGTCGAGCGAGGTTGTCTTTTCTTAGCACAACTCCTTTCCGAAGATACCACATGAAAATCTTATTTTTTAGTGACATCTTTGATTTCCATATTAGTTTATCGTTATCCAATGAAACCTCTGAGTGCGAGAGTGCACGATACATAAAGTAAACTATGTAGGATTCAGATATAGTGAGATTCCAACGAAACACATCCCTCCCTTGTGTCAAGTTAACCGAATCCAAACGGGATAGAAGATGTTGCCACTCTAGCGAGGAGCTCCACTCCGGCGTGTACAGCATGAAGGACGGGAAGGTGGCCCCGTTGCCGTTGGTAGACGACAGCCGCATGGCCGCCCACCTGGTTTTTCCCGACCCGAACTTGATCAAACCATGATTTCTTTTGAAAGTTGATGAGGGAATTGTAAGTCGTTCACCAATCAACGGTATTGCAATTTTCCAGCAGGTTGGCAAATAGTAGCAAGTACAACCAACAAATAATTAAGCTACGTGCAACAGCAAGTAACTGACTTTGAGTCACAGTTCGCTGCGTGCAAGCCAGCAATGTTAGCATTATTATAGTAGCAGCAGATAAAAACGAGTAACAGCTACTTTCCTCTAAAAAGAAAAAGGTTGGAGTAGTAGCATCGGCACATATATTGGCGCTTTATTTAGCTATTTTTATATGATTAATTTGGGATGGTTCATGTGATCTTGCTCTTGCAACATATACTCTAGTAGTTTTCATTTTTGCTCCAGCCCCGGTGCTGATGTTGCTCCACCAGTGATGTGTTTGACATTGACATATTACACTTTATTGAAAATATATATTTATGAGATGTGTGCATGTCGCCTTCGATGTAAACATCAGGACCATTATACTACATACATCTCTCCCAGGATCACCACCCTAATCCCTGACTATTCTCAATGTCCATGGTTGTCCAGAGTCCGGATGCTAATTAGTAATAGCTGCTAATTCTTAGAGTTTCGTGAGCATAATCTGTGAACCGTGCTGGGGTTGTAGAGTGGAGACCGGGCAAGGCGAATGCGTGTAAGATGGTGAGAGCTCAAACAAGAAGTGTTGCAGGATCACACTCAATCCCATCTTGGCCTCTAGCAATGCAAAGTTTTGCCCAACGCATATCCGCGGTCCCCAGCCAAATGGAAAGAACGCCGGCGAGTTCTTGGATGCGCCGGCAATGCCCTCCGCAAACCTCTCCGGCTTAAATTCATCGACATCTTCTCCCCACACATCTGGATCATGGTGAATGCACACAATTGGCAGCGCAAACGTTACGCCGGCTGGATATGTGACGCCTCCCAGCTCTGTCTCTCTATACGCCTCCCGACCAAGAAGAAGAATCGGTGGGTATAGCCTAAGAACCTCATGCAATATCATTGTCACCTGCACCGACAAAGAAGATAGACAAATTCAGAGTGGCAACTCAATGAGAAATTGCATAACCTTCTCTCTTGTAATGTACTCACGACTTTCAGCCTGTTTATGCCCTCAAAATCTGGCTGGTTATTCCCAAAGACACGAAGAACCTCCTCCCTAGCGCGGTCCTGCCACTCGGGATGCATGCTTAGCAGGACCATTGCCCATGTGAGCAGCACCGCGGCTGTCTCCATGCCCGCGAAATAGAAGAGCTTCAGCTCACCTACTATGTCGTCGATGGTCATCATCGGCTTGGAGCTTCCGGCTTCTTGGCTTTCTTTTATGTTGGACTCCATCATCACGCCTAGTAGATCGTTGTTGTCAGCATAGCCATCCTTCATCGCCCTCTCCCTCTTCATAATTATGCCTTTCAGGAGTACTTCGACCTCACGGGCATTTGCCTTCATTCTTCGATTGAGTTTTATTGGCAGGAATCTGCATAATAAGAATATTAACAACGGGTGTGACTAGATCTCAGTTGACTGGGACTTAACCAAGTCTCGGTCATGTGACAGAACATATAAAAAAGAATAAAGAATATATTTTAATTTTTCTTTGCATTAATCTCCGCGTATGATCTCACGAATATAGAATCGACCGAGACTTGTCGACTGAAATTTAGCAATCCAGTTAGCAAATTGCAGACTACTACGTGTACTCAGGCAATACACGAAATGCAAGTATGAGCTGACCTGTAACCTGGAATGTACATCACGTTTGCCATCTTGACAGCATTATGTGCTTGTTCCGATTGCAACCGGAAGATTGTTCTTCCTTCACTAAAGCTGCTCCCGAACGCCACTCGGGATATCACGTCGCCCGTCAGATTCTGAAACTCTGGCCACACATCTATCTCCTGCGCATCACCGGGCCCCCCCATGAAGCTTCCCCATCTTCGCACAAGTTCACTAGAACAGTCTGCAAAAGCAGGCAACATCCTCTGCAAAAGCCAATCCCGATTAGCCTGGAAGTTAGTACGATGTGCGTGTGGGTCAATGAGTTCAGTCAGGTGAGGAGTGACATGACGGACACCTTGAGCTTCTCGAGATGGAAGGCGTGGTTGATGATCCTACGGTGGGCGACCCACTTGTCGCCCTGGTGGGTCGTGAGGCCGTTGGCCAAGAGCCGCTCGATCCCGAGGATGGACCTCTGCTTGCCGAACTGGCCCTGCTTGCTCGACAGGATCTCCCGGAACAGTTGAGGGTCGGCCACCACCACCCTCGGCTCCGAACCGAACCATGTCAGAGCAACTTTGCCTGAAACAATCCCGATGATTTCTCATGTAGGAGTACTTTGCCAAAATTACGGAGATCAATCACCAACACCGTACGACGTACGGCCGCCTAACTGAGAGGGGACGGCGGTTAATTAATTGAATTACCGTGTTGCTTGATGATGGCATGGTCGAACGGCACCGCGCGGGCGGCGACGGCGTGCGAGGACAGCGTCATGGGCTGGGAGCACGCCGCCGCGATGAGCCGCACGTAGTCCTTCATGTCGCCGGAGGGGAAGCGGTAAGACGTGCCGCCTACGCCCTGGGACCGCAGGGCCCGGGCCACCCTCCGCGGGCCGAGCCAGGCGCCGGCCAGCGCCCGCCCCGCGCACCACAGCGCGGCCAGCAGGGCCCCGAGAGCGCAGAGTAAGCTCCATGGTGGCGAGCCGAGAGTGTCCATGCCGTGAGATTGCGATGAATGAACCCGTCTCTCTCGCTCAGTCTCTGTATATGGGCAGCTCCAAAAAGAAGACTAAGATGAGACCTGGGTGGCGGGTTGAATTATCTTGGCCCGGCGGTCAGAGCCAAGGCGATGAGCACGACGTGGAAGTCCAGGTGCAGCGCACGCAAGCCGCCGTGAACTCTCGGGATCCGCCCGCCCCTCGTACACGTTCGCTCGAGGTTAAAAGTCTGTTCAACGGATGCGATGATTTGCATCGCGTCTTGGCGGCCCTTTTCTTTGTCCGACGGCGAGGCACAAGCAAAGCACGTTTCCTACATACGGAGGATATATTCCAAAATGGCGTGCTCTTTTCCAAGATGGAAAATACTACACCCCATTCAAAAAAATATCCGTGAATTTTAAAATATTTGCATGAAGTCAAAAGTTTTCGTGAATTTCAAAAATCGATCACGGATTTAGAAAATGTTCATGAATTCATAATATATTCACACCACAGAAATAATGATCATGGGCCAACCAATATTTGCAAATTTGAAAAAAAGTTCACAAAGATTACATGATTTCAAAAAATTGTTTCGAAATCCAAAAATTGTCCATGAATTTGAAAATCATCTATAGGCTCGATAAGGTGGAGAGTGCGACCGGATGTTCCAGATGGAATTGCACACGGAGAATTTACCTAGGTTTGGGCCATCATGGTCGAGGTAATACTCTATGCTTGGCTTTGTTTTGATTGATTGTGGGAAAACGCCTTGTGAGAGTGTTTAAGTAGGAGTGGGTTGTTGCTACCGACACAATGACACATATCAGATGATCTTGAACGAAACTCTAGACTTCCCATATAAAGGGCGACAAGGCCAACCATCTTATTCTCTAAGAAAACTCTAGGGTTCCTCTGCCTCCCATTGGTGTCGCCATCACCGCCTCGTCTCCGGTGGCCTTAGGCCAACTCCACCGCACGACCCCAAATCGTCCGGGGCTGTCCGTTTAGGGTTAAACGGACATACGAGACGTTCCAACGCGCTACCCCATCCGCAAAAAAAATCCGTTTCTGGTCCGGCTCGCCCCATCCTAGGCGCAAACTTGGTCTAGTTTTGCGTCTGAAACGGACACGCCCGGACGTTTTTTGCGTGGGCCTCGTCCGCCCCTGTCCCTTTGCATCTGAGGCTTGGCCCGCTAGTCATTGAAACGAAGGGGCCCACCCACCCACCCATCCCCCTCTCTCTCCTCCTTTCCTCTTCCCCACCGCGCCGCCGCGCGACCCCGGCAGCCGCGACTGGCAGGCGGCCTACGCTATCCTAGGCTCCAGCGACGCCGAGGCCGAGGCGCAGCGGGGCAGGCCGGGCTGCATCGGCTCTCCCCCGAGGTGGTCCTGCCGCCCGCGGCCGCGACACGGGGCGCAGGCAGGCGCGGAGCAGCGCGGTGCGGCGCGGGCGTGGCGCGTGGCGCGGCGCGCGCCGGCTTGCAGGCCGCGGCGAGGGCACAGGCATGTGCGGGGCGGGGCGCGGAGCAGCGGGTGCGGGCGGCCGCGAGCGGGCGCGGAGCGCTGATGTCTACTACGCAACTTTATTCTTGTAGACACGTGTTAGGCCTCCAAGCGTAGAGTTTTGTAGGACAGTAGCAATTTTCCCTCAAGTGGATGACCTAAGGTTTATCAATTCGTGAGAGGCGTAGGACGATGATGGTCTCCCTCAAACGACCATGCAACCAAATACAAAAAATCTCTTGTGTCCCCAACACACCCAATACAATGGCAAATTGTATATGTGCACTAGTTCGGCGAAGAGATGGTGATAAAAGTGTAATATTGATGGTAGAAATATATTTTTATAATCTGAATAAATAAAACAGCAAGGTAGCAAATAGTAAACGGGCACAAAAAGGTATTGCAATGCTTGAAAATGAGGCCTAGGGTCCGTACTTTCGCTAGTGCAATCTCCCAACAGTTCTAACATAGTTGGATCATATGATTATCCCTCAAAGTGTAATGAAGAATCACTTCTGAGTTCCTATTAGCGGAGAACAAAAGATAGGAATTGTTTGTAGGGTACGAAACCATCTCAAAGCTATTCTTTCCGTTCGATCTATCCTAGAGTTCGTACTAGAATAACGCAAGCTATTCTTTCCGATCGATCTAATCAAGAGTTCGTACTAAGATAACACCAAAGCAAATTCATATTCATAATACTCAATCCACACAAGGAACTATAAAGAGACCCCGAAGTTTTCGTCGGAGAAAAACGTGCATCAACCCCTATGCATAGATTACACCAATATCACCACGGGAATCCGCGAGTTGGATGTCATAACATATATCAAGTGAATCAATAAGATACCCCAATTGTCACCTCAAGTATTCATATTGCAAGATATATATCATGTGTTCTCATCTCTGAATATTCAATCCGACAAGACAAAACTTCAAAGGCTAAAGATTCAATTCATCATAACAAGAGTATAGAGGGTAGAAACATCATATGATCCGACTATATTAACAAAGCCCATGATATAGATCATGAGAGAGAGAGAGATTAAACACATAGCTACTGGTACAAAACCTCAGCCTCGAGGGTGGACTACTCCCTCCTCATCGTGGTGGCCGCCAAGATGATGAAGAAGGCCACCGGAGATAATTCCCCCCTCCGGCAGGGTGCCGGAAAGGGTCTAGATTGGTTTTCGGTGGCTATAGAGCCTTGCGGCGGCGGAACTTCTGATCTAGGGTAACCCCAATGGGTATTGGAATATTTGGGAATTTATAGTGCAAAGAAGGGGTGCGGGAGGCCAGCGAGGTGGGCACAACCCACCTGGGCGCGCCAAGTGGGCCTGGCGTGCCCTGGTGGGTTGTGCCCCCCTCGGGGGACCCCCGAGGTGCTGCTCTGGCCCAATGGGTTCCTTCAGGTCCATAAAAAATCTCCGTGGAGTTTCGTTGTGTTTGGACTCCGTTTGGTATTGATTTTTTGCGATGTAAAAAACGAGCAAAAAACAGCAACTGGCACTGGGCACTGGGTCAATAGATTAGTCCCAAAAATGATATAAAGTTGCTATAAAATGATTATAAAATATCCAAGAATGATAAAATAAAAGCATAAATACTTCATAAATTATAGATACGTTGGAGACGTATCACGCACGGTGGTTGGCAAGCCGCGGCGGGGGCATGGGCAGGTGTGGGGCGGAGCGGAGCGGGCGAGCTCGGCAGCGGCGACTGCACCGACGGAGCGAGAGCATGAGCTCGCGGGCAGTTGAGGCGTGAGGACGAGGCGGACATTTTGGGGTCGGTCGGCGCATTGGCGCCTCCAACTTATCCTGAACATGCATGTCTGTTTTGCCACCCATTGCCACCCCAAACGGAGAGAATCCGGACAAAACGGGCGTCCGTTTGGGGTCGTGCGGTGGAGTTGGCCTGAGGGCCATGGCAGTGCGGTGGATCTCGTACCTTGCCAACGGGAGGGCTCTACTTTTAAATGTTTCTTCAAGTTTTGTTAAGGTTTGTGTTCTGCTTAGGAAGACGAGACGGTGACGGCTCCCTGAAGATGGAATAAGGTTCTCCTTGCCTGTTCCCTGCCCGATGGTGTGTCTAGCATTGTCGATGGGTGTGTGGAGGTGTGTCTCCGATAGATCTGTCCTTGGTGGATTTTCTCGGGTTTGGTCGTAGTTCGTCTAAGTTCGTGTGTCTTTAGGTTGTATCCTTCCGATCTACACTACTCTTCATCGGCGGTGGTTGCTATTCTGCTGCGCTGGTCCTGTGGGGCCTTAGCACGATGACTTCCCGACTTTCCACTACAAAAGTTTTGCCTGGCTCCAGCGAGGGAGGGGCAATGACGGCGGCGCGCCTTCGGCTTGCTTCAGCGCTTGTAGTCGTCGCTACGTGGTCTACGGATCTGCATGTAAATTTTTTACTTCTGACGTTCATTGTACTGTCATGATTGAAGATGAATAGATTGAAAGTTTTCTCGCAAAAAAGGCGACAAGGCCTAGGGTTACATATTTCCTAAGTAACTTAGATCCCTAAACCGACAAAGAGCCCCAGGCGTGTACGCCAAGGAAGGATTCTTTTGGAGGAAGGTTTCTTGTGCAGCCAGAGGCCCTTGGAAACTCCTAGGCCGGCTAGGCCCTGAGACCAGGTTATAACCTAGCTTGTCGACCCACGGGCCTCTGTAGCTCTGATTTTTCCTGAGTCAAACGTTGCTATGGGCATCTCCAGCTCCAACCCTCAAACCACCTGCATACGTCCGAACCGCGCTCTTTGGACGTGTTGTGCCATCCAACGCAATGCATGTATCGGTTCGCATGATGGTCTGGACGCACTTTCTCCCGCAAACTGGAGACAAACGTGGGGGGGAGGGGGGCTTTTGCGAGCGTCCTGATAGCACACATGCTCGCTTCTGACCACCCTGACCCACCGGAACCCCCTCCTCGCTCGCGTCTGCCTGCATTCATGCCAATGTGGAGCGGCCACTCCACGTTTAAGCCGGCTCAAAGCGGACGCAATCTCTCACTGCCTCCGCCATTGAAGTGGCGCGTCGGCCGAGGGCGATACCCGTTGGACGCCCGGTTGAACACGCCTCCTCGTCGCATTCAAATGGTTGCAGACTGCTCATTTTCCTCCATTAAACCCACGCATGTATCGAGATACCTACTCCAGCCACACGTCCGTTCGCGAGCCGGCCAACATTAAACACAATGCCGGTTGGCTCCTCGCGTCTGTCCGCTATGTAAACGATGCCAAACACCAAGCAAAAACCCCACCACACCTCCGCTCCCCATTTCCTCCTTGAACAGTTTTCTCCGTGGCATACAGCGAGCAGGAAGAAGAGTTCTCCGGCATAAAAGTCGCTTGGGTGGCCCGTTGTGCCCGTTGGTCACGAGCCAGGCAACTGTCTGTTCCCACCTCCATCAACACTCCAGGCTGCTGCAGAGGCTGAATCACCAAGCCCGCGCATGGTTCAGCTTCCCAAGGAGTGGTGAGTTGCTCCAGGCTGGCCGGGAAGGGGGGATCACGACGGCACGGGCATCGTGGCCTACTGCCGTGGACGATACCGTGTCGTACGGTGCCTCCCGTGCCTGTGACCATGATGACCCACAAATATAGGGGATCTATGGTAGTCCTTTCGATAAGTAAGAGTGTCGAACCCAACGAGGAGCAGAAGGAAATGACAAGAGGTTTTCAGCAAGGTATTCTATGCAAGCACTAAAATTATCGGTAACAGATAGTTGTGTGATTAGATAATTCGTAACGGGTAACAAGTGACAAAAATAACAAGGTGCAGCAAGGTGGCCCAATCCTTTTTGTAGCAAAGGGCAAGCCTGGACAAATTCATATATAAAGCAAAGTGTTCCTGAGGACACATGGGAATTGTTGTCAAGTTAGTTTTCATCATGCTCATATGATTCGCGTTCGTTACTTTGATAATTTGATATGTGGGTGGACCGGTGCTTGGGTGCTGCCCTTCCTTGGACAAGCCTCCCACTTATGATTATCCCCTCTCGCAATCATCCGCAACTACGAAAGAAGAATTAAGATGAATCTAACCATAGCATGAAACATATGGATCCAAATAAGCCCCTTACGAAGCAACGTATAAACTAGGGTTTAAGCTTCTGTCACTCTAGCAACCCATCATTTACTTATTACATCCTAATGCCTTCCCCTAGGCCCATGGTGAAGTGTCATGTAGTCGACGTTCACATAACACCACTAGATGAGAGACAACATACATATCATCAAAATATCGAACGAATACCAAATTCACATTATTACTTATAACAAGACTTCTCCCATGTCCTCAGGAACAAACGTAACTACTCACAAAGCATATTCATGTTCATAATTAGAGGAGTATTAATTATCATTAAGGATCTGAACATATGACCTTTCACCGAATAAACTAACTAGCATCAACTACAAGGAGTAATCAACACTACTAGCAACCCACAGGTACCAATCTGAGGTTTTGAGACAAAGATCGGCTACAAGAGATGAACTAGGGTTTGAGAGGAGATGGTGCTGGTGAAGATGTTGATGGAGATTGACCCCCTCTCGATGAGAGGATCAGTGGTGATGACGATGGCTTTGATTTCCTTCTCCCGGAGGGAAGTTTCCCCTGCAGAACAGCTCCGCCGGAGCCCTAGATTGGTTCTGCCTAGGTTCCGCCTCGAGATGGCGGCGCTTCATCCCAAAAGCTTCCTTCTTATTTTTCCCAAGTCAAAACACACCATATAGTAGAAGATGGGCGTCGGGGGCCCTCCAGGGGGCCCACAAGACCGAAGGGCGCGCCTAGGGGTATATATTCCAAAAATATTCTCCGTGAAGTTTCAGGACTTCTGGAGTTGTGCAGAATAGGTCTCTAATATGTGCTCCTCCTCGAGTCCAGAATTCCATCTACCGGCATTCTCCCTCTTCATGTAAACCTTATAAAATAAGAGAGAATAGGCATAAGTATTGTGATATAATGTGTAATAACAGCCCATAATGCAATAAATATCAATATAAAAGCATGATGCAAAATGGATGTATCAACTCCCCCAAGCTTAGACCTTGCTTGTCCTCAAGAGAAAGCCGATATCGCAAAATATGTCCACATGTTTAGAGATAGAGGCGTTGATAAAATAAAATACGGACATGAGGGCATCATGATCATCTTTAGAACAGCAACATATATTGCATATAATTTCTTATGCTAAAGTAACAATTCATTCACAAGGTAAAGTATGAATCAGAAACTTCATTTTGAAAACTAATAAACTATGATCTCAGTCATTGAAGAAATTGCAATTTATCGTAACATCGGAAAGAGTCAATATAAGAGCTATTCAGCAAGTCCACATACTCAACTATCATTTAGTCTTTCACAATTGCTAACAGTCACGCGATACTTATGGGTACAAAGTTTCAATCGGACACAGAGAAAGATAGGGGCTTATAGTTTCGCCTCCCAACCTTTTACCTCATGGGTAATGTCAACAAGAATACTTTATGTAAACCTACATCCAAGTGGATATATATATCCGGATCTCTCCGACACATAGCGTTTGCCAAAGGAAAAAGTGCAAAAAGAAAAGGTGAAGATCACCATGACTCTTGTATAAGGGTAGAAGGTAAAAATAAAAGATAGGCCCTTCGCAGAGGGAAGCAGAGGTTTGTCATGCGCTTTTATGGTTGGATGCGTAAAATCTTAATGCAAAAGAATGTCACTTTATATTGCCGCTTGTGATAAAGAACTTTATTATGCAGTCCGTCGCTTTTATTTCTGCCATATCACAAGTTCATATAAAGCTTATTTTCTTCACACTAATAGATCATACATATTTAGAGAGCAATTTTTATTGCTTGCACCGATGACAACTTACTTGAAGGATCTTACTCAATCCATAGGTAGGTCATTGAAGCAATTGCAAAAAATAACTTCTTATAGATCATACTCAATCCATATTTAGCGAGCAATTTTTATTGCTTGCACCGATGACAACTTATTATGAAGGATCTTACTCAATCCATAGGTGGACTCTCATGGAAAAACTGGGTTTAGGGATGTTTGGAAGCACAAGTAGTATCTCTACTTGGTGCAAAAAAATTGGCTAGCATGAGAGGAAAAGGCAAGCTCAACATGTTGGATGATCCATGACAGTATAACTTCTATTCAGATATAAGAAAACATAACCCATTATGTTTTCTTCCTTGTCCAACATCAACTTTTTAGCATGTCATATTTTAATGAGTGCTCACAATTACAAAAAAATGTCCAAGATAGTATATTTATATGTGAAGCCTCTCTTTCTTTATTACTTCCAATTAATTGCAACAATGACCAAAACAATGTTTGGCAACTCTCAACAAATTTTATTCATCATACTCTTTGTATGTGAAGTCATTACTCTCCATAAGATCAATATATGATCTTTAATTCTTTTTATCCTTTCTCTTATTTTATTCCCTCAAGATCATAGCAAGATAGCAAAGCCCTCAACTCAAAACTACTCTTTATTATATATAACTCACGGACTCAATTACATAGATAGAAATCAAAACAAAACTCAAAGCTAGATCATACTAAAACTTTATACTACTAGATCAAGATATAACCAAAAGGATCGAACTAAGAAAAACAATAAAGATAAAGATGTGATGGTGATACGATACCGGGGAACCTTCCCCAAGCTTGGAAGTTGCCAAGGGGAGTGCCCATACCCATGTATTTATGTCTCTTTCTTCGGAGGTGGTGATGATTGAGTTGTTGATGAAGTAGTGCCACACATCGAGCGTAGGAGATGCTCCAATTTACGAGTAATGCCCTAGAGTGCGGTGATATGATCTTACAACAAAATATTTTCATGAGTGAGACATTTATTTTGCACACAAACTATTTCAATGATCTTGAAAGATTCAATTTCAGTAGGGGTAAGATGATTGTAGTAAGGTTGAAGGATGTCTTCTTCTTCTGCTGCCAGGGCTTGATCTCCTGTGACCTTCTTGATCTTATCATCCTCTTTAGTTTCCCCAAGTTCTTCTCTCTTCATCTCTATCTTCATCAGCCAAGCATCATCGCCCGCGTTGTTGGAGGAAGGGGACGACATGATGCCTGGTCTTGAAAACTCTGGCAGAAAACAACTCAAAAGGAAAAGAGGGGATTTTGTCATGGTACGGTGGTCAAAACCTTCGGGAGATTATATAATGAATTTTTACCGACCAAAAGAAGTATTGTGCAAGAAAACAGAGTCCGGGGGCACACGAGGTGGCCACAAGGCAGGGGGCGCGCCCAGGGGGTAGGGCGCGCCCTCCACCCTTGTGGTCTCCTCGTGCATCTTTCGGACTACTTTTAATTTTCCTAATTTTTTAAATATTCCAAAACGGACAAAAATTGCCATTGGAAATGTTTTGGAGTCGGTTTACTTACCGTACCACATACCTATTCCTTTTCGGAGTCTGAAAGGTTCTGGAAAGTATCCCTTATGCTCCTCCGGTGTTATGGTATTAATTATGTTGGTCCCAACATTTATGGGAGTACCTGAGATATAATGTTTGATTCTTTGACTGTTTACCACATTCGGAATTGTGCCTTCGGCGTTGTTGATTTTGATGGCACCGGAATGATAGACCCCCTCGATAATGTAAGGACCTTCCCATTTAGAGAGAAGCTTTCCTACAAAAAATCTTAAACGTGAGTTGTATAGCAAAACATGATCACCTACATTAAACTCACGCTTTTGTATCCTCTTGTCATGCCATCTCTTAACCTTTTCTTTAAACAACTTGACATTCTCATAGGCTTGGGTTCTCCATTCATCAAGTGAGCTAATGTCAAATAACCTCTTCTCGCTGGCAAGTTTGAAATCATAATTGAGATCTTTGATTTCCCAATAAGCTTTGTGTTCTAGTTCAAGAGGTAAGTGACAATCCTTTCCATAAACCATTTTATACGCAGACATACCCATAGGATTTTATAAGCAGTTCTATAAGCCCATAATGCATCATCAAGTTTCTCAGACCAATTCTTTCTAGATCTATTAACAGTCTTTTGCAAAATCAATTTAATCTCTCTATTGCTCAATTCTACTTGACCACTAGACCGAGGATGATATGGAGATGCAATTCTAAGGTTAACATCATATTTAGCAAGCAATTTACAGAAAGCACCATGAATAAAATGTGAACCACCATCAGTCATTAAATATCTAGGGACTCCAAACCTTGGAAAAATGACTTCTTTAAGCATATTAATAGAAGTGTTATGACCAGCACTACTAGTTGGAATAGCTTCTACCCACTTAGTAACGTAATCATCAGCGACTAAAATATGTGTATACCCATTGGAGGAAGGAAAATGTCCCATGTAATGAAAGCCCCAAACATCAAATGGTTCAATAACAAGAGAATAATTCATAGGCATTTCATGACGTCTACTAATATTACCAATTCTTTGGCATTCATCACAACACAAGAGAAACTTACGAGTATCCTTGAGGAGAGTGGGGTAATAAAAACCAGATTGCAATACCTTATGTGCAGTTCTATCTCCAGCGTGGTGTCCCCCGTAAGCCTCGGAATGGCACTTACGTAGGATTTGTTCCTGTTCATGCTCAGGTACACAATGTCTAATAACACCATCAACTCCTTCTTTATAAAGGTGTGGGTCATCCCAAAAGTAATGTTTCAAATCATAGAAAAACTTTTTCTTTTTCTGGTATGTGAAACTAGGTGGTATAAATTTAGCAACGATATAATTAGCATAATCAACATACCATGGAGTATTATGAGAAGCATTTATGACAACTAATTGCTCATCTGGAAAGCTATCATCAATAGGTAGTGGGTCATCAAGAACACTTTCTAACCTAGACAAGTTGTCTACAACGGGGTTCTCAGCTCCCTTTCTATCAATAATATGCAAATCAAATTCTTGCAGCAAGAGAACCCATCTAATAAGTCTAGGTTTAGCATCTTTCTTTTCCATAAGATATTTAATAGCAGCATGACCAGTGTGAACATTTACTTTGGAATCAACAATATAAGATCTGAACTTATCACAAGCGAAAGAAATTGCTAAAAATTCCTTTTCACTAGTAGCATAATTTTGCTGGGCACTGTCTAGAGTTTTCCTAACATAATGAATAACATTCAATTTCTTATCAACTCTTTGTCCTAGAATAGCACCAACAGCATAATCACTAGAATCACACATAATTTCAAAGGGTAAATTCCAATCAGGTGGTTGAACAATAGGTGCAGAAATCATGGCTTTCTTAAGTATTTCAAATGCTTCTACACAGTCATCATCAAAAACAAAAGGAACATCTTTTTTCAAGAGATTAGTGAGAGGCCTAGAAATTTTAGAGAAGTCATTAATAAACCTCCTATAGAAACCAGCATGACCAAGGAAACTTCTTACACCTTTGATATCTTTAGGACACGACATCTTTTCAATAGCATCTACTTTAGCTTTGTCAACTTCAATACCTCTTTCAGAAATTTTATGCCCCAAGACAATACCTTCATTGACCATAAAGTGGCACTTTTCCCCATTCAAGACAAGATTAGTTTCTTCACATCTCTGCAAGACTCGATCAAGGTTGCTTAAGTAATCATCAAAAGAAGTTCCGTAAACGGAGAACTCATCCATGAAAACCTCAACAATCTTTTCACAAAAGTCAGAGAATTTAGCAGTCATACATCTTTGAAAGGTAGCCGGTGCATTGCATAAACCAAAAGGCATATGTCTATAAGCGAAAGTACCAAAACGGCAATTAAAAGTGGTCTTTCCTGATCATCTTTTGACACAGGTATTTGAGACAAATCAGAATAACCATCTAGAAAGCAAAAAAAGTGTATGTTTGGATAGTCTTTCTAGCATTTGATCAATAAAAGGTAGAGGGTAATGATATTTTCTAGTAAATTTGTTTAATTTGCGAAAATCAATTACCATTCTATAACCTGTAACAATTCTTTGTGGAATCAATTCATTCTTATCATTAGGAACAACAGTAATACCTGCCTTCATAGGGACAGAGTGAACATGACTTACCCATCTACTATCAGCAATAGGATAAATTATACCTGCCTCCAGAAGCTTTAGTATTTCATTTCTTACCACTTCTTTCATCTCAGGATTTAACCATCGTTGGTGATCAACAACTGGTTTGGCATCAGGCTCCAAATTAATTTTGTGCTGACATAGAGTGGGACTAATGCCCTTAAGATCATCAAGAGTATATCCAAGAGTGGCACGGTGCTTCTTCAGAGTTTTCAATAGCTTTTGTTCTTGATGCTCTGAAAGGTTAGCACTAATAGTAACATGATATATCTTCTTTTCATCGAGATAAGCATATTTGAAAGTATAAGGTAATTGTTTAAGCTCAAACACGGGATCACCCTTGGATGGAGGAGGATCCCCAAGGATTTGTACAGGAAAATTGTGTTCCAAAACATGCCCTTTATTAAAGAATATTTCATCTATTTCCCTTCTTTCATTCATAAACATATCATTTTCATGGTCTAGAAAAAATTGTTCTAAAGGATCAGTAGTAGGCACCACAATAGAAGCAAGACCAATAATTTCATCCTTACTAGGCAATTCTTTATCATGGAGTTGTCTATAAAATTTCGAGAAATTAAAATCATGAGACATATCCCCTAAACCAACAATAACAATATCTTTCTCGCAGCCTATCTTAGCATTAATAGTATTCAAGAAAGGCTACCAAATATAATGGGACAAAAATCATCTTGTGCGGAACCAAGAACAAGAAAATCAGTAGGGTATTTTATTTGACCACACAAGACTTCAACATCTCTAACCATCCCAATTGGTGAAATAGTATCTCTATTGGCAAGCTTAATAGTAACATCAATATCTTCTATCTCAGCAGGTGCAATATCATTCATAATTTCGTGGTACAAGGTATAAGGAATTGCACTCACACTAGCACCCACATCACATAAGCCATGATAACAATGATCTCCAATTTTCATAGAAAGAACAGGCATGCCAACAACAGGTCTATGTTTATCTTTAGTATCGGGTTGAGCAATTCTAGCAGCTTCATCACATAAATAAATAACATGCCCATCAATATTATCGACCAAGAGATCTTTAACCATAGCAATACTAGGTTCAACTTTAATTTGTTCAGGGGGTGTAGGTGTTCTAGTATAACTCTTATGAACCACAGTTGAAGCTTTAGCATGATCCTTTATTCTAACAGGAAAAGGTGGTTTCTCAATATAAGCAGTAGGAACAATAGGATTAACATTGTAAGTAATAGTTTCTTCTTCAACTTTAATAGGTTCTACTACTTTAACTTCAATCGGAGGATGATATTTAAACCACTTCTATTTAGGGAGATCAACATGAGTAGCAAAATATTCACAGAAAGAAGCTACTATCTCAGAGTCAAGTCCATATTTAGTGCTAAAATCATGAAAAGCGTCGGTATCCTTAAAAGATTTAACACAATCAAACTTAAGGTTTATAACTGACTTCTTACCTTCGTCGAGTTCCCAATCTTCAGAGTTGCGTTTAATACTTTCCAAAAAAATCCCATTTGAATTCAATATCCTTCTTCATGAAAGAACCGTACAGGAAGTATCGAGCATGGATCGATCATTATGAGAAAGCCGAGCATAAATATTTTGAATAATAATTTCTCTTGAGATCTCATGATTGGAGCATGAATATAACATTGACTTAAGCCTCCCCAAGCTTGAGCAATACTTTCTCCTTCACGAGGCAAAAAATTATATATGTAATTCCGATCACGATGAACTAGATGCATAGGATAAAACTTTTGATGAAATTCCAATTTCAATCGGTTGTAGTTCCATGATCCAATATCATCACATAGCCTATACCATGTCAATGTCTTTCCCTTCAAACATAAAGGGAAGACCTTCTTCTTGACTACATCCTCGGGCATACCTGCAAGCTTAAATAATCCACAAACTTCATCCACATAGATGCATATCGGGATGTAATGTTCCATCTCCTGCATAAGGATTAGCTAGCAGTTTCTCTATCATACCCGAAGGAATTTCATAATAAATATTTTCAGTAGGTGCATTAGGTTGAGGAGCAACTCTTCACTCTTCCGGTCGAGGTGAAGATACCCCGAACAAGCCCCTCAAAGGATTATTTTCCATAGTAACAAGTGACAGTAAATTTCAGCACACTATATAAATGTTTCCTTACCAAAGGCGCTTCACTCCCCAGCAACGGCACCAGAAAAGAGTCTTGATGACCCACAAGTATAGGGGATCTATCGTATTCCTTTCGATAAGTAAGAGTGTCGAACCAAACGAGGAGTAGAAGGAAATGACAATCGGTTTTCAGCAAGGTATTCTCTGCAAGCACTGAAATTATCGGTAACAGATAGTTGTGTCATAAGATAATTTGTAACGGGTAACAAGTCACAAAAGTAAACAAGATGCAGCAAGGTGGCCCAATCCTTTTTGTAGCAAAGGACAAGCCTAGACAAACTCTTATATAAAGCAAAGCGCTCCCGAGGACACATGGGAGTTGTTGTCAAGTTAGTTTTCATCATGCTCATATGATTCGTGTTTGTTACTTTGATAATTTGATATGTGGGTGGACCAGTGCTTGGGTGCTTCCCTTCCTTGGACAAGCCTCCCACTTATGATTAACCCCTCTCGCAAGCATCAGCAACTACGAAAGAAGAATTATGATAAATCTAACCATAGCATGAAACATATGGATCCAAATCAGCCCCTTACGAAGCAACGCATAAACTAGGGTTTAAGCTTCTGTCACTCTAGAAACCCATCATCTACTTATTACTTCCCAATGCCTTCCCCTAGGCTCAAATCATGCTGAAGTGCCATGTAGTCGACGTTCACATAACACCACTAGAGGAGAGACAACATACATCTCATCAAAATATCGAACGAATACCAAATTCACATGATTACTTATAACAAGACTTCTCCCATGTCCTCAGGAACAAACGTAACTACTCACAAAGCATATTCATGTTCATAATCAGAGGAGTATTAATAATCTTTAAGGATCTGAACATATGATCTTTCACCGAATAAACCAACTAGCATCAACTACAAGGAGTAATCAACACTACTAGCAACCCACAGGTACCAATCTAAGGTTTTGAGACAAAGATCGGATACAAGAGATGAACTAGGGTTTGAGAGGAGATGGTGCTGGTGAAGATGTTGATGGAGAATGACCCCCTCTTGATGAGAGGATCGGTGGTGATGACGGTGGCTTCGATTTCCCCCTCCCGGAGGGAAGTTTCCCCGGCAGAACAGCTCCGCTGGAGCCCTAGATTTGTTCTGCCCAGGTTCCGCCTCGAGACTGCGGCGCTTCGTCCTGAAAGCTTTCTTCTGAATTTTTCCAGGTCAAAACACACCATATAGCAGAAGATGGGCGTCGGGGGCCTGCCAGGGGGCCCACAAGACCGGAGGCGAGCCGGTTACATGGACATCAACAAGGCGGCGCCCAGCACGTCCGTGCCCACCGCCATCATCGAGAAGTAGAACACGGGAGTTTGTCGTTGCTTGGGTCCCATGAAGGCCACCCCCGAGGTGATGCTGGCATACACAGCCGGTGTCTTCCCTTCTGGTAGGCCACCATTGTCCCGGCCCCTACCGAAAAACCAACTTTGATCCATGTAGCGTAGGGCATCCTTTCCCTCTGTCTGAAGCATTAGCCGGTGGTTCCACTCTGATGAGCGGTGGGGAGGCGAGTTGTCCTTTGCATTGAAGCATATACCCTCCAGGGCTGAAACAATTTGTGGCATGCCCATCACTACTAGGTAAAAGCCTAGCAGTAGCGCCGGTTTTAGGTATAGCAGCAGCGCGGGGCTCGGCGCTACTGCTACAGCACTACAGCTAAAGTGTAGTAGTAGCGTGGGTTTTCCCGCACTACTGCTATACCTACTTAGCAGTAGCGCTTTTGGTAGAAAGCGCTACTGGTAGTTACTAGCAGCGCGCCTCTCTACCTGCGCTATTACTATTATTACGTATTCTATTTTTTTATGTCGTACTCATACACCATTATACAAGTTTTCATACAGTAGCAATTTATAGATTGTTTTTACATCATAATGAGTTATTACATCATTGGGTGAAAGAACTGTGGATTAGTTTCAAGTGCATGGATCCAAAGTGACCAATGGTCACTTTGGATCCATCCACTTGAAACTAATTCGCGGTTCTTTCACCTAATGACATAATAACTCATCATCATCATCATCATAATAGCATTAACAACTTATCATCATAATACATCACTATCATATAACAACTCATCATCATCATCATCATTTTCGTCCATGAGACATCATATAACAACTTCGTCAATATTTATAATAACAACTCCTCCTCCTCATCATCATAGTACTCATTATCACTACTCCTCCTCCTCATCATCATCATCAACTCTAACACATTGTAGCACATAATAAAAATTTCTCATCATCATCATAGTCATATATAATCAACACTAACTAATTGTTCTTAATACCTAGGACCTACTCCTCTCTCCTAGGTAAAATACCATAAAATAGATAAACCGGTCCATCTCCATAATGGAGAATGGAGATAAACCTATCTCCAACTTGTGGCTTGCGCACATTCATTTTGTCTCCAATTAGTTGCGTGTGCGCATTCATCACTTTGCTCCATTCTTTGATTTTGAGCCTTCCATCGTTTGAAGAAATTGAGTATGCACTGTGGTAAGCCTTCGAAGGAGTTGGTCGTAAGCTAACCATATGCATATCACCTTTGATAAACATCAAGTCAGGCACAACCTCCTTCGGGAGCCTCTGTTGAAAAACACAATAGTAACATATATAGTTAGCAATGTAGTTTACTTAAGAATAATGTATGCAATGAAGTTACCATCATTAACAAAATTTTACCAAGTTTTTGGCAATGAAGTTACCATCAAGCAATTTATGGACTAGTGGCACATATCTAGTATAATTTGGGTTGATAGAGTGATTGGTTTTAAATGCCTCAACATCTTCTATGAATGAGACACGATAACCTTTCTCCTCACAATTAAGCTCGGAGTCATAGTTGTAGTATGTGTTGTTTACAACCTTCCGAGTATTTCTTGAAGATAAGAAATAAGTTGACAATTATAAATAAATAAGTTTAGTACCGACAAACACCAACTAATTTATATTAACAATATAAATTAATGAACTTAACAAATTAGTTTGACAAACTCACATCTAGGCAAAACTGGAGGCATATCCACATCCACCCGGATGTCGATATTATCATCATCATCATTATCTTTGGGACGAATATCAAATCTATTTGCATTCCCTCCTCAAATCTATATGCCTTGCAGAGAGCTTCCGAATTAGAGAAACCGAAATGGATTGATTGACCGCATTGTACAGCTTAACCAGAAACTCATAACCATGTTTAGTTCATAAGTGAGCAAAACCAAGATTCTCCAATACATATGGTCTAGCATGGCACGGGATGTACTAACCGAAATGAAAAAAAATCCAGAAATTACACGTTGAACAAAAGAAGCACAAGTGATGATATTAATTACGATGAAATGCTTGTCGTTGCGTACCGTACAAACATCAAAGGTCTCTTCCAGCTTCACGATGAAAAACCTATCATTTTGCAGGTGAGGAAACCTGTCGCACAAACTCTGGTCATCATAGCAGTACCCGCACTCTGGGATCCCATCGTCATTAGACATCTCATGTGTTTAAAATTCAAAGATTATAACTCGATGGCAAAACCCAAAATGGTGTTAAATGCTCTTTTTGGCATTTCCAACGCACTCGATATTTCCTATATTATAGCACAATCCATGCCAAAATTCACAGAAAAATCTGGCATGACCTTTGCTAAAAAATGATATATCGAGCGCCTGAAATTTTTTGGAACGGAAATTAATCAACACTATGGCAAAACATAGTCCACTCGGAGGTGTTCCCTGCAAACATGGCCACTTGGCAAGCACATATCCTATTTGAGCAACACTAGATATACATGCTTATATCTACATCATATGAGCATTCAAACTTGATGGTCACTGCATTTCAATGGTTGAAAATATAAACAAAAACATTTCAAAATATCTTATATATAATTCTGACATAGCTAAATTTGCCAATATAGGTCTCCCTCTCTAAAATAGTTCTATTAAACACTTACTAAATAAGCTAGTTCTATTAACCACTTACTAAATAAACTAGTTCTATTAAAACATATACATCATCATCGACATGGAGATTTGGCTGGTCTCACCTCGAGGTCAGAGGGGGTCGGTGATGGGGACGACAGCGGGGATGATGCAGGGGCTCCTTGATTTCTGCAAAAACAAAATATAAAAAAAACATTATTATCTTCATCTTAGGACTTAGTGAAACCCTATAAGCTATCAACTAAACCTTATTATGCTGATTCAAAACACCTACATTTACTAAAAAATTGTAAAACCTAGTTCTGACCCTACAAATTTGTCACTATAGTTCTAGCCCTAACATCTATCCATCCATCCATCTATCTATATATCCATCAATATAATCATCCATCCATCTATCCATCCATTTGTCTATCTATGAAATATATCAAAACGTCTACATCATCATCTATTCAAAATGTTCTATACCTAAAACATCTACATCATCATCCACTATTACTATTTTTTACTAAATCCTAAAAATATGCCCTAAGTTCAGAATATAACAAGTACAGGATATTTTTTCAAATTCTACCAACTGAAAATTTCCATTACTAAAATTTCTAATCAAAAGACCTAAAATTTCCTATTCTATTCAAAACACCTAAAATAGTCTAAAAATTATTCTATTACAAAACCTACATTCTATAATGTCTACATTCTAAAATCTACATTTAATTTACCTACATTCTACAAGAACAGAGAGAAGGGAGGGAGGGAGGAGGGGTAGGAAGGAGGGAGGAGGCGGGAAGGAGGGGGAGGGAAGTAGGAGGAGCTACCTCGGTGGCGGTGAAGGTAGGGGGCAACAACGGCGGGATGGAGGAGGGAGCTAGGGAGGGAGGGGGTGACGGCGGCGGGATGGAGGAGGGAGGGGATGTAGGAGGGAGCTAGGCAGGGAGGGGGTGATGGTGGCGGCTGTCGTGGTTCTAACTCTGACAGTGATGTAGGGGGGTATGTATGGAGAGGCTAGATCTCAGCTACGGAGGAGTTGTAAGAACACACAAGGATTACGAGTTCAGGCCCTTCTCGGAGGAAGTAACAGCCCTACGTCTCGGTGCCCGGAGGCGGTCGACTGAATTATGTGTGTATGAATAACAGGGGTGCGAACCCTTGATACTAAGGAGGGGTGGCTTATATAGAGTTCGCCAGCCCTCTCCAGCCCTCAGTAATGTAGGGTTTTAAAGTACATTAAGACTGGGGGTTACTGGTAACGCCCTAATAAAGTGCTATGATGACCATAAAAGCTACTTAATGACCGACCGTTTGCGTTCGGGGTGACTTTAGATCTCCTGGCAGTCGAGTGGTTGGATCTTGGTCGAGTGATTGCTTCGTGGTCGAGTGTCTTGAATCCGTCGAGTGGGATACCTCCAAGTCGATTGAAAGGTGACTTCTTCTAGGGATGTCCTTGGGTAGGGTACTTAGGACAGGTCCATGCCCCTACCCTAGGTACATAGCTTCATCATTAGCCCCCGAATGGATCGAGGTTCGAGTGGGGAAGGAGTTGGGGATCTTTCCGACTGGTTCTTCATGTTATATGAACGTCTCATTTTGGATCAATTGTCACGGATGACGTCGTCAACTTCTTTCAGTCGCCTTGATCCATTCTTGGCCTCTTGTCGAGTGAATTTCTTTACTTGTGAAGTTCCGAGTGATGGTGTGAAAGGGATCTTCTGTTTGACGAGTTGTTCTGCGGCCCGCGGATCTTGCGGGATTTGAATTTCGGGAAGCGCGCAGGACGGGGGCGGCCGCAGTAATCGGATGGGATAGGACGGAAGCTCCTCGATCCCCGCGCCACCTTTTTCGCCACGTACCACGCGCACGCCTGTTGCGGGATTTGACGGGATTGCCTGGGCCTACTAGTCAGCCACTCGGAAGCGACCTCTTATAAGCTGCCGGCTCGGGACACCCGAACAGTGTGCCTTCACTTTTCCCCCTTCCTTCACAAGATCCTCCGCCACCTCCACTCTCACCTTGGTGCCGTAGGTCTGTTCGAGCTTCGCCGGCGACGATGGTGAAGGAGAAGACGTCGGCTCTAGAGCGCGCGAAGAAGGCGGCGGTGCAGGGGAAGGGGAAGAAGTCCGCTCGGGGCGGATCTTCCTCGAGGACTGCTCTGCCCAAGGATTGGATCCAGGGCGACTGGATGCCGTCGGTGATTCGGCAGGATGATCTCGATGATCTGGTCGAGGGGGGACTCATTCCCCACGAATCTGCGCGTCTCCCGGGGAAAGAAGTCGAACCCCAGCCTCTTGATGGTGAGTGCGTCCTCCTCGCCACCCATATCGACCGTGGATTCTCTCTGCCTCCTCATCCTTTTTTCCGGAGCTTCTTGAACTTCTTCGGAGCGCAGCTCCATCACTTTACTCCCAATTCTATCGCTGCTTTCGTTTCCTTGTGTGAAAACTTCTTGGGTTGCCGCCCCCATTGGGGACTCTTCAAGCACATCTTCACTTGCCGCTCTCAATCGGTCAAGAAGGCCAAGTCGAGTGACGAACGGACACAGGTGATCCAGCTGTGCGGGGGCCTGGCGATCCAGATGAGGGGAAAAAGTTCCTTTCCGTCTATCACTTTTCCCGAGTCAGTCCGTGGGTGGCAGTCGACTTGGTTTTACTGTAAAGACCAGGTGACCCCAGGACAGTCGACTGGGCTTCCCCCTTTTTCTCTGAATCGAGCACAAAAATCTGCCTCTCTGAAAGTGACGCCGGAGGAAAAGGCGCAAGTCAAGGTGCTGGTTGGTCGAGTGGTTCAGCTTGTCCGCGAGGGTGTGACTGGCATGGACTTGTTGGAAGTCTTCCTTCGGAGGCGCATCCAACCGCTTCAGGCCCGTGACCACCCGATGTGGCTGTACTCGGGTCTCGAAGACACCACTCGGATTCACCCAGAGGAGGTCACTGACGAGATGTTGGAAGGGTGGCTGTCGAGTATCACAGGGAACAAGGACAACCCCCGAGGAGCCAGGAGGATTCCTCCACTCGACCAAACATACGAAGTGGACAAGGTCTGACCTTGCGTTTCCGACTGTGATCTTGCTTTCTTTATTTGTTCTCTTTGGATCAGTCGATTGACTTTTGTCTTGTTTGTTGTCCTCTAGGCCACTACTGAGATGTACTCGACACCCAATGGAGCACAGGAGCGGGCCGAGGAAGGAGAGGCGAGCGGAGGCAAAAGTGGAGACGAGGGAGAAGAGTGGGAATCTGACGGCGAAGGAGAGGGGGATGACGACGCCGACTCTAGTGAAGAGGAGGAGGAAGAAGCCGAACCTCCCTGCTCGGAACGGCGATCCAAGCTTACACACGACCCTGTGCGGGAACGTGGTAAGGCGACTGTCCCTGTTGGGCAGTCGTCGAAGCGCCCTCGGACCTCATCTCCAGCGCCGACAGAAAAAGCTCCCAAGCACCCACGCGCGACGCCGTCCAAACCGCCCAAGGCTCTGCCCAAGATGAAGATGACTGTCCCCACCATTTCTGGGTAATAGTAGAATTTGTTTTCCTTTGTCGAACGTGACGGACTCTTGGTCGACTCATTGAATAAGCTGACTGGCTTTCAAATTTGCAGTGCTGCCACCTTGGAGATCTCCGCCAAGGACGATGATCAAGAGATGGAAGACGCTTTTACCTCCAACCCCGGTACGATTACTGATGCTCTGCTTTTGGTTGACTGACGATTTCTTATAATTCGGGTCGATTGGATTTTTCTTGTAGCTCCTCCTCATGTCATTGACCTCCCTGATGATGACGACGAAGTGCCGCTAAGGGCGCGAAGGAACAGGAGGGCGCCAGCTGGCAAGACCCCACAAACTACTCCGGCGTCTGAGGCCGCAGTCCGGGAGGGTGGTGATACCACTCGGGCTTCCGTGACCTTCGCTGAACCTCTGACGAGTGTCCGGCCTTCGACATCGACTGCAAATCCGCCTTCACTTTTTGCCACACACCACGTCCCTGAGGACCAAGTGGGTGCCGCCAAAGAGGCTATACGCCAGGCGGGGATCATGATGGAGCAAGTGAAGGTGGTTCGGGAAGCCAGCCAAGCAGCTTATGACGCGAGTTCAGCCCTTCAGAGCAACGTCCAGGTCAGTCGATTCACCGCTTGTTCTGTTAGGATATGCTATCTGAAGAATCTCTTTTCCGAAGATCTTTATATCTGTACACCCACTGGGTGTGTCTATTAATCCTTTTGACGAGTGGGGGCATGCTAAGTGCACCCACTGGGTGTAGTCCCTGAGACTACGGTGGACTGCTGGCAGTCGACTGTAGTCTCTATATTGTGTTGCTTTAGCTGAACTTCTTCACTCGGTCTGGTCAGGCCATGTCGAATGGAACTGTACACGGTCGACTGCGGGCAGTTATTTTTTTTTGGTCGAACCAGTGGGGGCACGCTGAGTGCACCCACTAGGTGTAGTCCCCGAGACTACTGTCGAATGTTTTTTGATTCGGCTGTAGTCTTAGAAACGCCATCATTGTCTCTTGGTTACTCAGAAGCAACTTATCTTGGATGTCTGTCGACTGATTTTTTGCAGAAATCCTGCGAACTTGTGGCTCGCTTCACTGAGTTGGAGAACAAATAGATACAGCTGAACCTTGACTTGGAGCTTGCTCAGGAGAACTTGCAGAAGGCGAGGGACGAAGCAAAAGGTATGGCTGGTAAACTTTTGTCGACTGTTCTTTCTTTCTGGCCGTCCTCGATGTTGATCTCACTTGCTGTTTCGCAGACAAAATGGAGGAGGCTCTGAAGAAGAATGATCAAGACCTTGCCGAAGCATAGAAGGAGGCCCTGAACAAAACGAAGCTTGCTGAAGAAAAACTGGCTTCAGTCGGTACTCTTGAAAAGGAAAACTCCAGGCTGGAAACTGCTCTCGACGCGGCTAATCGAGAGGTCAGCCGTCTGAAGAATGGCAATATAACTCTGAGTGACAAGGCAAGTGAGCTGGCGGGGAAGAGGAACGATCTGGAGGCTTATCTCGGTGGACTCGCCAAGAAGCTGTTCGTCATGCTCGAGGGTAATTATTCCGGCCCGGCTGACTTGCAGTTACCAAACCTGCGTAGAGCCACTGACTTATCCTTGAATTGTGTTTACAGAATTCTGCCAGAACTTCGAAGAGGAGACCAGTCGAGTGGAGACAGACTTGGACCCCATCAATTCTCCAGTGAAGGACGAGGCTGCTATGAACGTGCTCTGACTGGAATCTCGTGTTGCCGGCGTTGTTGACTATCTTGCTCGGTTGAAGGTTGCGATGCCACGGATCGACACGTCACTCTGGCCTAGGACGACGCTTCAGAATGACCTCGAGTCCCTGATGACCCGACTAAATGAAGTCCCAGGTCGAGTGGCGAAATGGAAGAAATCTTCTGTTAGATGTGGCGCTGACGTCGCTCTGTCTCTGGTCCGCATCCACTGCAAGGAGGCGCGAGAAGAAAAGTTGGCCGCCATCCAAGTTGCCAATACCAGGAAGCACATCTTTCAAGACTTCATGGAGACTTTCATTGCTGCTGCCAATCGCATTGCAGACGGGATCGACTTGGACGAGTTCGTCGCCCCTTCCAGTCCTCCGCCTGAGGAATAAAAACTTTTATGCTTCACTTTAAATTTGCCTCGGAATGCCGAGTGGATTTTGTAACCATTAAACTCTATCGAGCTGGAGGCTCGAGTACTTTGATCTGCGGTCTAGGACCTTTGAATCTTATCTGAACTTGATTTATCGTTGAATATCTTCATGAATCTCCTGCTGAGCGAACCGAATCTTTATTCGAGATAACTTTCTGTATTCGCAGCGCAGATCTGAAGGAGGGGGAAACAGTCGACCCATGTCTTGTATTTGTGGTGAAGCTCCCCATGGGTGGGCGGCAGTCGACCCGCACCCTGTTACTGCAGAGTGGGACGGAGCGCACATTGTATTTGTGGCGAAGCTCTCTAGGAGAAGGTGGCATTCGACCTGCCCTTCGTCGTCCTGGAGGATCGAGATGTGTTTGGGAGAACATAGACGAGTACTGGACCGCAGCTAAGCCCCCGAGTGGGAGGGTTACTCTCCACTCGGTAGGATTTTTTTCGAACTTAGGCGAGTGCTGGACTGCAGCTAAGTCTCTCAGTGAGAGAACTTAGGCGAGTACTGGACTGTAGCTAAACCCCCGAGTGGGAGGATTGCTCTCCACTCGGTAGGATTTTTTCAAATTTAGGCGAGTGCCAGACTGCAGCTAAGTCTCTTAGTGAGAGAACTTAGGCGAGTACTGGACTGCAGCTAAGCCCCCGAGTGGGAGGATTGCTCTCCACTCGGTAGGATTTTTTCAAACTTAGGCGAGTGCCGGACTGCAGCTAAGTCTCTTAGTGAGAGAACTTAGGCGAGTACTGGACTGCAGCTAAGCCCCCGAGTGGGAGGATTGCTCTCCACTCGGTAGGATTTTTTCAAACTTAGGCGAGTGCCGGACTGCAGCTAAGTCTCTCAGTGAGAGAACTTAGGTGAGTACTGGACCGCAGCTAAGCTCCCGAGTGGGAGGATTGCTCTCCACTCGGTAGGATTTTTTCAAACTTAGGCGAGTGCCGAACTGCAGCTAAGTCTCTCAGTGAGAGAACTTAGGCGAGTACTGGACCGCAGCTAAGCCCCCGAGAGGGAGGATTGCTCTCCACTCGGTAGGATATTTTTTCAAACTTAGGCGAGTGCCGGACTGCAGCTAAGTCTCTCAGTGAGAGAACTTAAGCGAGTACTGGACTGCAGCTAAGCCCCCGAGTGGGAGGATTGCTCTCCACTCGGTAGGATTTGTTTTTTAAACTTAGGCGAAACGGATTCGCAGCTAAGCCTCCGAGTGGGAGGCCGGCTCGCCCCTCAGTAGGAAACTGTTTTTACAAACTTAGGCGAAGCGGATTCGCAGCTAAGCCACCCACTGGGGGATTTCTTACAAAAAAACAATAATAATCACTGGGAAAATTATAACGCTTTTGTCTTTGATAAATACACTACAGGAGTTTTTCTTATTACATCTCATCCGAGTGAGAATTTAGGTATAAAAGGGGCGGAGAAGCTCCGCATTCCAGGCTCGTGGCTCATCGATCTGGCGATCGACATTGTAAAGATGATACGCTCCATTGTGGAGGACTTTGGTGACGATGAAGGGGCCTTCCCAAGTAGGAGAGAGCTTGTGTGGTTTCTGTTGATCCACTCGGAGGACCAAATCTCCTTCTTGGAAGGCTCGACTCTTCACATTTCTGGCATGGAACCGACGCAAGTCTTGCTGATAAATGGTCGATCGGATCATAGCCATTTCTCTTTCTTCTTCCAGGAGGTCGACTGCGTCTTGCCGGGCTTGTTCTGCTTCATCTTCGGTGTAAAGCTCGACTCGGGGTGCATTGTGAAGTAGATCACTCGGCAGGACTGCTTCCGCTCCGTAAACTAGAAAGAACGGGGTTCTTCCAGTCGACCTATTCGGGGTGGTCCTCAATCCCCACAGAACTGACGGAAGCTCGTCGACCCATGCACCTGCTGCGTGCTTGAGATCACGCATCAGCCGAGGTTTTAGTCCTTTGAGAATCAGACCATTTGCCCTTTCTGCTTGCCCATTCGACTGGGGGTGGGCGACCGATGCGTAGTCGACTCGTGTGCCTTGAGAGGCGCAAAAAGCTCTGAACTTGTCTGAATCAAAGTTTGACCCATTGTCAGTGATGATGCTATGCGGGACCCCATATCTGTATGTTAACTCCCTGACGAAACTGATGGCAGTGCAAGCATCAAGATCCTTGATAGGCTTGGCTTCAATCCATTTGGTAAACTTGTCGATTGCTACAAGCACATGTGTGAAACCGCTCCTGCCTGTTCTCAATGGACCAACCATATCCAACCCCCAAACAGCGAAGGGCCAGACAAGTGGAATGGTCTTCAGGGCTGATGCGGGTTTGTGTGATATGTTGGAGTAGAACTGGCACCCTTCACACTTGTCGACTATCTCTTTTGCCATTTCATTTGCTCTTGGCCAGTAAAAACCTGCTCGGTATGCTTTAGCCACAATGGTCCGAGAGGACGCATGGTGACCACAGGTCCCCGAGTGGATTTCATCAAGGATTATCTGACCTTCTTCTGGTGTTATACACTTCTGACTGACTCCAGTCGCTCTTTCTCTATACAACTGTCCCTTTATGACTGTGAAGGCCTTGGATCGACAGACGATCTATCGAGCCTCTTCCTCGTCATCCGGGAGTTCTTTCCTCAGGATATACGCGATGTACGGTATTGTCCAGTCGGGGATGATTGCCAAGACTTCCATGATTAGGTCGACCACTGCTGGAATTTCGACTTCAGTCGGATCCGTGGCACTCTTTGGCTGCGGGACTTCATCTGTAAAAGGATCTTCTTGGACTGACGGCGAGTGGATGTGTTCCAAAAACACATTGCTGGGGATGGCTTCTCTCTTGGAGCCTATCTTTGCCAAATCATCAGCTGCTTGATTTTTCAGTCGGGGGATATGATGAAGCTCTAACCCCTCGAATTTCTACTCTAACTTTCTCACTGCATTACAATAACCGGTCATAGCTGGACTTCTGACGTCCCACTCCTTCATCACCTGATTAACCACCAAATCTGAGTCGCCATAAACCATGAGGCGACGGACGCCGAGTGAAATGGCCATGCGCAGCCCATACAAAAGTGCTTCATATTCTGCTTCATTATTGGAGGAATCGAAGTGAATCTGGAGAACATATCTGAGCTTATCTCCTCGGGGGGAAACCAATACTACCCCAGCACCGGAACCATTCAGCATCTTAGATCCATCGAAGAACATTGTCCAGTGCTCCGAGTGAACTTGAGTCGGAAGTTGCTGTTCAATCCACTCGGCGACGAAATCTGCAATTGCTTGGGACTTGATAGCTTTCTTTGCCTCAAACCTGATATCTAGGGGAAGGAGTTCAATCGCCCATTTGGCCACTCGACCAGTTGCATCTCTATTGTGCAAGATCTCTCACAACGGAGCATCGCTGACGACTGTAATGGAATGATCAGAGAAGTAGTGGGCAACTTTCTTTGTAGTCATGTAAATCCCATATACGAGCTTCTGATAATGAGGGTATCTTTGCTTCGATGGGGTCAAGACTTCAGAAATATAATATACTGGGCGCTAAACTCTGAAGGCCTTTCCTTCTTCTTCCCGCTCGACCGTAAGTACTATACTGACAACTTGTCATGTGGCTGCAATGTACAGCAGTAAAGGCTCCTTGCTGATTGGGGCAGCAAGCACCGGCTGGGTGGAGAGCAGAGCTTTGAGCTCTGCAAATGATGCATCTGCTTCCGGACTCCACTCGAACTTGTCAGACTTCTTCATCAGTCGGTAAAGAGGCAATGCCTTTTCACCGAGACGAGAGATGAATCGACTCAAAGCGACCAAGCAACCTGTAAGCTTCTAAACGTCATGCACGCGCACAGGACGCTTCATCCGGAGTATAGTACCAATTTTTTCAGGATTGGCGTCGATTCCCCGTTCGGAAACGAGAAAACCGAGTAGCTTTCCGCCCGAAACTCCGAATGTGCACTTTGACGGATTGAGCTTGATATCATACCTCCTGAGGCTGGCAAAGGTTCCAGCAAGGTCAGACAGCAGGTCGGAACCCTTCCGTGACTTAACCACAATATCATCCATGTATGCCTCCACATTCCGAGTGATTTGGGTGAGTAAACACTTCTGAATCATCCTCATGAACGTGGCTCCAGCATTCTTGATGCCGAATGGCATGGTAACATAGCAGAAGCACCCGAATGGGGTGATGAAAGCTGTTTTAATCTCATCAGGTCCATATAGACGGATCTGATGGTACCCGGAATAGGCGTCTAGAAAAGATAGTCGCTCACATCCCGCAGTCGAGTTGATTATCTGGTCGATGCAGGGGAGAGGAAAATGATCTTTCGGGCAGGCCCGATTGATATGTTTAAAGTCAATGCACATGCGAAGTGACTTGTCCTTCTTGGGGACCATGACAACATTGGCGAGCCACTCGGAGTGGTAGATTTCTCGGATAAACTCCGCCGCTAAAAGCTGAGCTACCTCCTCGCCAATAGCCTTTCTCTTCTGGACAGCGGACCGTCGGAGATGTTCCTTGACAGGTTTTACTTTTGAGTCGACTCTTAGGCGGTGCTCAGCCAGCTCCCTGGGGACACCCGGCATGTCAGAGGGCTTCCATGCGAAGATGTCCCAGTTCTCACGGAGGAACTGGATGAGCGCTTCTTCCTATTTGGAGTCGAGCGTCGTTGAGACGTGAGTCGGAGCAGCATTGGGATCGGTCGGGTGAATCTGAACTGGCTTCGTTTCACCGGACGACTGAAAAGCTGATTCTGAAGCAGGCTTCTTGGCTCGTAGTAATTCACTCGGATCAGCAGTCTTCTGGTATTCTTGCAGCTCGACCACCGCCATCTGAGCATCAGCAATCTTTGAGCCTTTCTGAAAACACTCTTTTGCTTTCTTCCGATTGCCTGTAACGGTTATCACGCCTTTGGGACCAGGCATCTTCAATTTGAGATACACATAACACGGACGGGCCATGAAGCGTGCATAAGCCGGCCTGCCCAAAATAGTGTGATAGGCACTCTGGAAGTCCACAATTTCAAATATCAACTTCTCTTTCCGGTAATTCTTGGAATCACCAAAAACCACATCAAGGGCAATCTGGCCGAGTGATTCAGCCTTCTTCCCAGGAATGACCCCATGGAAACTCATGTTGCTGGTGCTGAGTCTGGACATCAGAATGCCCATCCCTTTCAATGTCTCTGCATACAATATGTTCAAACCACTGCCACCATCCATCAGGACTTTGGTCAGTCGAGTGCCTTCAACCACTGGGTCGACCACCAGAGCTTGCCTCCCAAGGGTGGCAATATGCGTTGGGTGATCGGACTGGTCGAACGTGATGGCAGTCTGAGACCATTTCAGGTAACTCGGTGTCGCCGGAGCGACCATATTCACCTCTCGGTTAATAACTTTCAGTCGACTTTTGCTCTCAACATCAGCAAAAATCATCAAGGTGGAATTGACTTGAGGGTATCCGTCATCACTGTCCTCTTTGTCTTCAACCTTGTCTGACTCCTTTTCCTTACCCTTGGGCTGCTTGCCCTGGAACTGCTGGATCAAGAGTCGACACTGCCGAGTGGTATGTTTCGGGTAAATAAAATTACCCTCTTCAACTTTCTTCGTGTGGACGAGACACGGTAAATCCAACACATCATTTCCGTCCTGATCCTTAACCTTTTTGGGGTTCCAAGGCCCTTTAGGTTTTCCTTTAAACTTTCCCTGAGCTACAGCCAAGGCTTCCCCGGGAGCAGCTAGCTCGGCTTTCCGCTTCTGTTTCCGATTGGAATTCCCTCCGGTTTCTTGGGCGACTGACTTCAGCTTGCCGCTCCGGAGTCGATCCTCATCCTCACCATTAGCATACTTGGTGGCAATCTCCATCATCCGATTCAGGGACATCTCTCCGGTTCGACCGAATTTCAAACTCAGTTCTCTGTACTTGACACCCTCCTTGAAAGCACAAACTGCTTGGTGGTTAGGCACATTTGCCACCGAGTGATGTAACGTGATCCACCTCTGAATGTAATCCCTCAAAGTTTCATTTGGCTTCTGTACACAAGACCGCAGTTCTGTCAGCCCTGACGGTCGCTTGCACGTGCCCTCGAATGTGGTGACGAACACTCGGGAGAGATCCTCCCAAGTGTAAATGCTGCTAGGCGCCAATTGGTTCAGCCACACTCTGGCTGAGCCCTCTAACATGAGAGGCAGGTGCTTCATGGCCAATTCATCATTGCCGCCGCCGATCTGGACGGCCACTCGGTAATCTTCCAGCCAAGTATCGGGCTTTGACTCGCCAGTGAACTTACTGACTCCAGTCGCCAACCTGAAGTTGGGAGGAATCACAGCGGCCCTGATGGCTCGACTAAAGCACTCTGGCCCCGATACATGCACTCTGCTGCTGGTAGGAGCGTCTCTGTCGTGACCCTCTCAGTGAGCCCTGTTCCGGTCGACCAAACCTTGAACGAGAATGGATCTCGCATCAAAGCCTGGCCCTCTGGGGTCGAACGAAACCCTTCGCCCACCACTATGAGTGCGCCTGTCATCCTGCTGACGAGGCACATACGACCCGCTCCTCGGGGGAGGCGTGGGCACTCGACGCCGACCGTCACGACCGACTCGATGTTCATACTGCTCATGGTTCCCATACTGGTCACGCCGGTCTCCACGTCCCTCACGCCTCGGGGGCGATCTCGGGCTGTGAGCCGACTGGACTGTGTCCGTGGCAACGGATCTGCTGTGAATCCTGTTCCGCGACTGAGAAACAGCGGAATTCTGATCTCCTACTGCCCAGAGCAACGCTCTGATCTGCAGCAAGCCTCTGCCAGCCTCCGACTGGGAAGGCTGAATCGACTCCGCTATGCGGGCTGCAGCTGCTAAATTCTGAATCGGAGTTCGATATACCTGCGGGGGCGGGAAGAGCTGACGTCGACTGGATTCGGGAACCCGTTGTCGCGCACGCTCGTCGAGTGCTCGCTGGAGGTTTTCCAGTCGAGTGCGCTCGGCCAGATTCGCCAGGCGCGCGTCCTCCAAGGCGCGAGCGTCGGGGGTTTCTCCAATGATAGGAGTGTGCAGTGCATCCATGTTCCGGTGGCGAAGTTCTTCTCTTTGCAGCGACATGAGAGGCTCGGGAAGATACTCCTCATGGGGACGCGACGGGTCGCCTCCACCCGCGCCTCCTTCGGCGCGGGGAAAACCGGGAGGACTAGGTGGTCCATCGGCCATCAGAACCTCCGCCGCCGAATTGCTACTGTCGCACTCGGATGCGGTCTCTGCGGAGCCAGTCGACAGATCGAACAGGCCGTAGAGGGATTCGTCGGGCTCGATCGCCGTGACTTGAGGGGCGGCCGACTGACGTGCCACCGCGTGCCTCACCCACCGCTGAAGTCTCGACCGACCGGAGTGCTTGTGCCGGCGGGAAACAGGGAGGGAGGACAGCACAGGAGTCGACTGGTAGGGGGTCGACGGTTGTCGCAGGAGAACGCCGCGGACGCACGCGCTGAAGTGTGTTGCCCCGCGAGCAGGGAGTGCATCCACGTCGAGCGGAGCCTCCCAGAACCAAGTCGAGTCGTCGACGATGAACGTGAGCGCGCAGAGACGGATCTCGCGGCTCTCCACCGAAACTCCGCCGAAAACCATGATGATTCGGGTCGGGAAAAAGTTGCAACTTCTCCAACAAACGCTAAAACACCAGCCCCACGGTGGGCGCCAACTGTCGTGGTTCTAACTCTGACAGTGATGTAGGGGGGTATGTATGGAGAGGCTAGATCTCAGCTATGGAGGAGTTGTAAGAACACACAAGGATTACGAGTTCAGGCCCTTCTCGGAGGAAGTAACAGCCCTACGTCTCGGTGCCCGGAGGCGGTCGACTGAATTATGTGTGTATGAATAACAGGGGTGCGAACCCTTGATACTGAGGAGGGGGGTGGCTTATATAGAGTTCGCCAGCCTTCTCCAGCCCTTAGTAATGCAGGGTTTTAAAGTACATTAAGACTGGGGGTTACTGGTAACGCCTTAATAAAGTGCTATGATGACCATAAAAGCTACTTAATGACCGACCGTTTGCGTGCGGGGTGACTTTAGATCTCCTGGCAGTCGAGTGGTTGGATCTTGGTCGAGTGATTGCTTCGTGGTCGAGAGTCTTGAATCCGTCGAGTGGGATACCTCCAAGTCGATTGAAAGGTGACTTCTTCTAGGGATGTCCTTGGGTAGGGTACTTAGGACAGGTCCATGCCCCTACCCTAGGTACATAGCTTCATCAGCGGCAGCGGGCGGTAATGCGGAAGCGACGGACGACGGGGTGTGGGGGGGAGTGAGTGGAGTGGAGAGAGGAGAGTGAGGGGCGGCCGGTTGGGATAACGCGCTACTGCTAAACGCCATAGCAGTAGCGCCTTTTAGTCAAGACGCGTTAATACTATGGCCGTAGCAGTAGCGTCTTCTGCGAAAACGCGCTACTGCTAAGTCTAAGCATGCAAAAATAAACATAAAAAATACATTGGTCATCAATGATCTTTTCGTGTACAATCTGAATTGCCAATATGAGTTCTCACCGGTTTAGGAACAGGAGAAGACTCATATTGTGGCCACAAATTCTATACATAGAGTTCAATGAAGACCAAGTGATAGTGATAGTTTGAGAAGTAACATATTTAAGGTGGTAAACACCCTGTTCGCGGAGTGAGGTGGGACTAAACTTAGTTGCATGGAGTGGACTAAACTTAGCAGTAGTGAGCTTTGTCAAAAGGCGCTACTGCTAAGATCAATAGCAGTAGCGCGGTTTAAAATAAGGCGCTACTGCTATAACTAGCTTGGTGGCAAGGTCATGGCAATTATAGTAGTAGCGATGTTTACTACTGACGCGCTATTATTATGTTGATTTCAGCAGCGCGTTTTGTTGACACGCGCTACTGCTAAGTAGCAGTAGTGCCTTATTTTAAAGCACGCTGCTAGTAAGATTCTGTGTATAAGGTTTTCCTTAGTAGTGCATGCTGGCATCCATGCCAGGTTCGGACGACTTGCATAGTAGTGCATGCTGGCATCGTATGCAAATTGTGACACGTCTGGCCATTTATCCGCCTGTTTTGACTGACAAAACTCCAAAAGATGCAAAATTTGTCGAGAACACAAGCAATTTGGCATGGTGCCTTGAATTAGTCACACAAGGCCATGGAAAAAAATTGGGAGCATTTGACGGATGTTGAAAAAAAAGTGCTCTCGAACGGAGCCTTCCGAACTACCGGGACACCCTATGTTGAACATGGTGCTTTTTTCGACACCCTTAACATGACTTGGCATTGTTGATACAAGACAATGAATGAAAATTAGGGTCATTTGATGGATGTCACGAAACAACATGCTCTCAGATGGAGTCTTTTGGCCTACCCGGACACCCAATGTCCAACATAGTATTTTTCTCTACACAAATAAAAGACCTAATAAAAAAGTTTGGAGAAATTTAAAAAATGGTTTCAAATTTTTTCTTATTATTTTGAATATTTTTGAAATTCCATTTTTTAGAATTTTCAGAAAATGTTTGAAAAAATCTAAAATTGTTTGGTTTCCAGATTTTGTTAAATCTTTTCAAAAAAAATCGCATTTTGACTTTCTGAGCAATTTTGAATGACATGAATATATTTTTTCAAAATTTCTGTCCAATTTTTTAAAATGTGAATGTTTGTATTTTATGAACAAAATTGAAAAGGCAAACATTTCTTGAAATTTTTAACAAAATTTTAAAAGTGCATGCATTTTAAAAATAAAAATAAAGAAAGAAAAATAATGAAACAGAAATAGGAAAAAAATACCATTTATGGGAAAATGACTGTTTCACCAACGTGGACCTCTCGCTGAGCGATAGTTATAGTAATCCTCATTTCCTAGTTAGACACTGAAGCTTATCAGCTCGTGTGGCTAGTGACTACCGGTCAGCAACGAGGGTTACAGGGTTTAACCCTCACTGGCTTTTCTTTTTTGGAGAATTTTCACTTCTTTCGCGTGACGTGGGGCAGCCCCGTCGGGAAGCCTCTTGTGCGTGGCGACATCTATTTGATGCAGTTTCCGAATTTGCCGTATTCTACGTAAAACTGTCAAAGAACTACACACAGGAGGGACCAAAGACGAGCAATTTTGGGCCGGCCGATCTATAGTTTTAATGCTCCATGTTTGGGGACATTTTAAAGGTTTTTAGGCGGGTTTTTGCTAGTTTTGGGAACCTTATAGGAGATTCTTAAAGTGGGTTTTTTATTTTTTTTTCTTTTTCTTCTTCTTTGTTTCTTTTTTTCTTTTTTCTCCTTTTTTATTTCTTTTTCATCGGTTCTTTTTTTATATTTATTTTTTTCCGTCTATTGTCTTTTTGCTTTTCAAGTTTTGTAGAAAAATATTCACATTTTCGGAAAATGTTCGTGCTTTCAAATTTTATTCACAAATTAATAAAATTTCACATTATTGAAGAAAATGGAAATTTGAGAAAATGTTCGTGCTTTATTTTGATAGTTTATATTGAACTTTTTTACTTGTTAGAAATCTACTCATCACAATAAAGTTGTTATAGTATAGTTATTGTTATTATGCCTGGCAGAATAAAACACATAAATATTTCAGTGTATATTAAGGTATGCACTTATATGTAACCAATTTTGATGTCGATTGTTGCAAATGAATTAACCTAAACCGAAATCATGTGCTTGCCACAAATGCTATGTTATTTTCGTTAAACTTAGTTTGAGATATTGCCAATAAATTCATCTGTTCAATAGAACACCCTTAGGTAGAAAAATTATGAAGTCAAAATGCACGGTATTTTGCATATTAATGTGGGGCATTAATCTGTTGTAGTCCATTTATATGCTTCCATGTCCATATATTTTAAGATATCTTGATAGAGGACTCTAGAGCATACGTATCAAAATGGTCATACTTGCATGAGATGTGTACGAATATATGTGTAGATTAATCAAGAATCATAGTGTGTGAAGGTGCAGAAAACCGTTAAATCCCTCGGTAGGGTGCTAGCGTAGCTGGAAGTCACAGATCGTCCACCACTGGTGAAAGACAAATCAGTGGTGGGCCCTACGTACCAGTCCGCCCCTGCTGCTTTTAGTCCGTGAGCAAATTTGGAAGAGTTTATGAGTCGAGGGTCCTATATTTTGCCGGCCATTGCAGTTGGATCCAGTAGCGGGTGCTAATTTTTACCCACCACTTCTACTTTTCCAAAATAGTATTGACGGGTTCCTGACTATGCCCGCCACTAATTTGTGCCTCCTATAAGCCTTTTCTCAGCAGTGTTATGAACAATATATTTTACAAATAATCAACAAAGGGGCAAAAAACAAATGTAAGCGAGAACTTAGTCGAGCTATCTGAAAGATGTTTCTGTGAGTTGTCTAGAATGCAACCGAAATTTTAGGTGAACCATTTGAAGGATGGGATTTGTGAATTTTTTGCAAACGATTATGTTTGCATTGCATTTTTATTTGCCTTGTGTATTTACCAACAACAGACAACGATGACAGTTGTCCATGTCCTTGTTTGGCTGCCTAGGGCAACCCCACAACCAGGTCAATAGAAAGGCTAACTGCATCCCCACGGCACATGACCTGAACCATTGTAATCGGGGAGTCCTACTCGGAATAACTAAGGAAACTCGGGGCCATCCTGATAGACCACAATGTCCAAAGGCCGAGCCGACATGCCAAAAGACACTATCCGGCCATACCGCAATGTACAAAGGCCGAGTAGACATCCTAATGGATGGGTTTTGTTCACATCGTTCTCCTAATGACGTGATCCTATTATCAAATGACAATACATGCCTCTGGTTAAGAAACCTTAACCATCTTTGATCAACAAGCTAATCTAATAGAGGCTTACTAGGGACATAGTATTTGTTCATGTATTCACACATGTATTTAGGTTTCCGATCAATACAATTATAGTATGAATAATAAACCTTTATCATGAATAAGGAAATATAAAATAACAACTTTATTATTGCCTCTAGGGTATATTTCCTACGAGTTTGTCTAGGAATCAGTCGACTGAGACTTCGCGAAGTCTCAATCGCTAACGTCAGCATGTGTCAGCCATGCGTAGCATAGGCCAGGTTCTTCCAGGTTTCTGTTTCCTACTGTCTTTTGGGCTGGGCTTCGTCCTACTCAGGTTTTTTTGCCTCGCCTCTTGCTCTTGTCCGTGATGGGCTGTTTTGCTTTTGCTTGTACGTATGTGTGCAGTCTCTTCTATTTTCCGTTGTCCATTGGTTCCCTTTTTTATTGCTTGTAGTTGGGACAGTCAATGTTCGTGTCAACACACGGTGTGCACTTTTCCTCGACAGAAAAAAAAGGCGTTGTGCACTGGAATGTGTCTCTTGAAACATAACACATAACACAAAAATGTAATATATTGTATTACTTTGAGCACATAATATTTTTTTAAAAGTAATAAAAAGAGAACACTGGTTGAGTTGAATGAGCTTCCTGGTGCATGTGGTAAAAAATGTAAACAAAAGGGGACCGGGTAGTAGAAAATTAAAGCTCACCTTTTGATCAACAAAAAATATATTTTATGGAACAAGAGTTAAATGGCATATAACTAGTTATTGGACCATTTACTTCTTTCTTAGTACACATCACTAGTTATAGGTGAACTGTAGGGAAAATAAAAAATATTTTTAAATAAAAAATTAAGTTACACACGGATAACACACATGTAATTCTGCATGATCACGGACACGGAACTACATGCAATCAAACACTTGTGCAAGCATATGGCAATATTTTAAGAAAAGATATTAAATTGCACACAAATAGCAAGCATACAATTACGTGTGATCGATGGACATGCAACTGCATGCGACTGTCGTGTGTATAACTAATGGCAATATTTTTTAAAATAAAAATGTTAAGTTGCGCAGAGATTGTGGTCGTGCATTTGCACATGGCCTGGAGGACATGCAATTGCATGTGGCCGATGTGTGTAAAATCAGGTGATGTTATTTTAAAAAGTAAAAATCAAAACATCACTATTTAGAAGAAAAAAAATCAAAACATCACTATTTAGAAAAAAAAATCAAAACATAAAGAATTTAGAAAGAAAAGCATAAAATGGAAAAATGAAAAAGAAATGAAGAGGTCAAATAATAAACCCACATACCAAGCCGCCCAAGTTTCTTGTCCCCCCTAGCATCCTAGTTACCCCCATCGGGTGTGGCTTGCAGTTGCACGTGGGCTACAACATATGTAGTTACATGCAAGTAGGTGACCCATTTGGAAAACAAACACCAGTATAGGGAAGATTAAAAAACACATAAAAATCATGGTGGACATGCAATTGCCCTCTTGCCAAACAAAAGACCGTTGAATTGTTGTCGCGTTGAAGACATGCAATTACTATCGAGAGTGACACTTACAGTTGCATGCCTAGGGAGACACTTGTAGTTAGGGGTGGGGAGTAACGCTTGTAGTTTCATGACTACTATCGGGCATGCCCTACGCCACTCCTACCCCGTCGTTGTCGCCTCCGACAAAACAAATCCCTAGTTGCAACCCTGTTGGAAGACATGCAATTGCAGTTGGGGGACGACACTTGTAGTTGCATGACTATTGTGGGACATGCAACTGACCCCTTCTCCTCGAGATCCCTCCGACAAAACAAAAGCCTGATTGCAACCAAGTTAGAAAGACATGCACTTGCATGACTACAGTTGGACATGCAGTTGCGGTCGGGTGCGACGCTTGCAGTTGCGGGGATGTTGTCGGGCTTGCAACTAGCCCACCCCCTCTACCGGCGCCCCCTCCGACAGAACAAAAAACTCTAGTTGCGGTCGGGCTAGAAGACATGTAATTGCGGTCCGGTGCAACACTTTCACTTGCATGCCTAATGTCGAACATGCAACTAGCCCACCCCCTCTCTCGCAGCCCCCTCCGACAAAACAAAGGTCAAGTTGCAACCATGTTGGAGGAGAGGAAGTTGCGGTCGGGTGTGATGCTTGCAGTTGCAAGGCTATTGTCGGGCTTGCAACTGGCCCGCCCCTTCGACAGAACAAAAAACTCCAGTTATGGTCAGGTTACAAGACATGCAGTTGCGGGCGGGTGCGACGCTTGCAGTTGCATTCCTAGTGTCGGACATGCAATTGGCCCGCCCCCTCTCCCGCCGCCCCCTCCGACAAAACAAAGGTCCAATTGCAACCATGTTGGGGGGACATGTCATTGCAGTTGGGTGCGGCGCTTGCAGTTCCAGGGATGTTATCGGGCTTGCAACTGGCCCATCCCCTCCGACAAAACAAAAAAGTCCAGTTTGCGGCCGGCTTACAAGACATGCAGTTGCGGTCGGGTGCAACACTAGCAGTTGTGGGGTTGTTCTCGGGCTTGCAACTGACCCGCCCCCTCCGACAAAACAAACAAGTCTAGTTGCGGTCGGGTTACAAGACATGTAGTTGCGGTAGGGTGCGACATTTGCAGTTGCATTCCTAATGTCGGACATGCAACTGGCCCGCCCCCTCCGAGAAAACAAAAAAGTTCAGTTGCGGTCAGGTTAATTACAAGACATGTTGTTGCGGTCGGGTGTGACATTTGCACTTGCATTCCTAGTGTCGGACATGCAACTGGCCCACCCCCTCAGACAAAACAAAGGTCCAATTGCAAGCATGTTGGGGGACATGCAGTTGCGGTCGGGTGTGGCGCTTGCAGTTGCAGGGATGTTGTCGGGCTTGCAACTGGCCCGCCCCCTCTACCGGCGCCCCCACCGGCAGAACAAAAAAGTCCATTTGCAGTTGGGCTAGAATACATGCAGTTGCGGTTGGGTGCGACACTTTCAGTTGTATTCCTAGTGTCGGTCATGCAACTGGCCTGCCCCTCTCTCACTGCCCCCTTCGACATAACAAAGGTCCAGTTGCAACCTTGTTAGGGGACATGCACTTGCGGTCGGGTGCGGCACTTGAAGTTGAGGGCATGTTGTCGGGCTTGCAACTGGTCGCCCCCTCTACCGGCGCCCCCTCCGACAGGATAAAAACTTCCAATTGCGGTCGGGCTAGAAGACATGGAGTTGCGGTCAGGTGCGACACTTGCAGTTGCATTCCTAGTGTCGAACATGCAACTGGCCCTACTGGTCTCTACTCAACCCATAAACAAAGTTTGAAAAAACTCAAACCAGAAACAAAGTCTAGTTGGCCGGTGACAAATATTTTTGGAAAGGAAAAAGATAAGTTACACGCCAACGACATACATACAATTGTGTGTGGCCGATGTGCATGAAATTGTGTGTGCTGACGGGTGTGTCAGCGATAATATTTTTTGGAAAGAAAAAATGTTGCATACGGACACTGACAATAAAACATGGCATGTGATTCAATGTACAATATTTAAAAATAATAATAATAGCAATTGAAAATAAAAAAATAAAGAAAAAAACAAAAATAAAATGGGAACAAACCAAAGTGAACACCCCTATTAATCGCACATGTCCCGGGTAACACGAGCACTAACAAAAAATTCAGCCTAGAAAAAAGCCCAAAAGACAGAAAAAGGAAAAGCCACACCACCCCTCACGGCCAGCCCATGGGGCATCTCTGTCCAACAGAAAGAATAGAAGAGAAGGTAAGAAAAGAAAAAAGAAACAAAGCAATGGGCCGGGGGCACAACTAAAACAGGCCGAGACAGCACAAGGAAACGGGAGCTCCTATTGGACGCGCTTTGCGTCAAAATATCGTCGCCGCGCACAGGGGCGCAGCCTGACTGGGCCGGCCCATAGTGCTGTACCACCAGCTCCTATTGGACGCGCTTTGCGTCAAAATATCGTCGCCGCGCACAGGGGCGCAGCCTGACTGGGCCGGCCCATAGTGCTGTACCGGTGGTAAGAAAAGAAAGCAAAAAGGGGAAGTGAAACGCGATGGAAACTCGAACCTGCGACCTACAGATTCAAAGCGCATGCTCCCAACCACTCCATCTGACTAGCATTCCTTGTACTAGCATACAAACGCGCACTTATAATAACTTAGTACAACCATACAACCAGAATTACACACTGTAGTGAACATCTTAAAAGAAATTATAGATTTCTTCTGAAAGTGTATATTTTGAAAAAGTGCGACATTTTTTTCATTTCTAAACATACTTTGTACACAGGAACATATTCTGTACAAAAAAAGTGTATATTTTTTGTACAGAATGTTCTGAATTTTGAAGACAAATTTGAAGCACAAACATTTTTTGAATCTTCAGAACAAATTCAGAAATGGAGAACAAATTTGGAAGCGTGAACAATTTTTAAAGCACGAACATTTTTTGAATCTTGAGAACAAATTTTGAAAACTCCCGAACAAATTTGGAAGCGCGAACAATTTTTTAAAGCACAAACATTTTTTTAAACTCGAGATTTTTTTTAAATAGAGAACAATTTTGAAAAATTCGGAACAAATTTGGAAGCATGAATTTTTTTTGGAAAATGTGAACAAAATTGGAAGTCCGAACAATTTTTTAAAGCACGAACATTTTTTGAATCTTGAAAACATATTTTGAAATGGAGAGAAATATTTAAAAATCCCGAACAAATTTGGAAGCGCGAACATTTTTAGAATATGTGAACAAAAAATTGAAATTCAGTACATTTTCTGAATTTTAGAAGTTTTGTACTTTTTTGTGTAACGAGAACAAATTTTGAATTTTGAGAACATTTTTTCAAAAACTGAACATTTTTTGGAAACATGAACAAAATTTAAATTTTTGATTTTTTTTAAAGGAAGAGAAGAAAAGGAAAGGAAATAAAAAAGAAAATCATAAACATTTTGTAAAACCAAGAACATATTCTGAAAAAAATTAAACTTGAAAAAGAAAGTGAAACAAGAAACAAAAAACGAAAAAATGAAAAAGAAACAGAAACGAAAAAAAGAGAAATAAAAAAACAATAGAAAGCCGAAAAAGAACCAGATAAAAATGATACAGGAAAAAAACCCGGTCCAGGGAAGAAGGTTCCCAAAACTGGTTTGGACGCATTATGTGTGGGCCGGCCCATTTCTGTCGCTCGCTGCGCTGCCCCTGTGCGATCGCTCGATAGTTTGCCGTAGCGAGCGGCGAATAGGATTTTCTCAAGGAAACAGCGATCCTGAATTTTAAACAGATCACGATGGGAGGTCAAATACATCGACTAAGACTTCCTTAAAAATCAGTTGACTGATTCTTAGCCCAACCGATTTCCTACACGTGCGGCTACGTACATAATCGCTAGTGAACACAGACAAACAGAGGATCCAAATTCCAGTTAGATTGATCGATGAGGCTCGACGGTGCTGATCCTCTGCTTCTGCTGCTGGCCCTCTGTTACGTGGCCCGCGTCCTGAGCCTCCCCGAAGACACCGTCCACCGCGTCCCCGTGCCTGTTCCCGGCGACGTCGTCCAGAGCGTCTCCACCGGTGGCATGCTCTTTCTCGTGCACCGCGACGGCCGGTGCTCCCTCATGGACCCTCTCTCCGGGGCGATCACCCCTCAACACATCAGCCCCGACTGCCTATGGCCCTCGAGGTCCAAGTCCAAGAGGGAGAGGGCGGCCGCTCCCCCCTTCGCCGGCAACATCTGCAAGGTCGTGGTGGCGGACCACCTCGTGGCCGACCGAACCGGCGCCATCATCGGCTTCGCGTCCAAGAACGTTGTCTTCTCTTTCCGCGGGCCGAGAGTACGCCGGTACATGGCGACGATGGCATGAGGCCCGCCGCCTGCCCGCTACCGCTCCAGTGTCGTCGACATTGCGCTCTTTCGAAGCAAGCTCTACGTGCTCACCAGGGTACACACTTATCCACGCCGGCCTGCAGTGGAGCTCCACGTCCTCGACGACAGCCTCGACGCCGGGGATGTCACATCTGTGCAGTGCATACGCAGCACCCCCGCTGCCATGGAGGTGGACCGGTACTATGACCTGGCCTGCCTCTCCTCCTCCTACTACCTGGTCCCGTCCGGCGATCGGCTTCTGATGGTGATGGAACACGCCTCCACGCTGGTGAAGTTCGAGGTGATCTACGAGGCGACGGGGGAGCTGAGCAGGGGCCATGGAGGGTGGAGCAAAGTCGAGCCGCTGAATGGGCGTGCTCTGTTCCAGCGAGGAGCTCCACTCCGGCGTGTACAACATGAAGGACGGGGAGGTGGCCCCGTTGCCGTTGGAGACGACAGCCGCGTGGCAAGGTGGTGCATGGCCGCCCACCTGGTTTTTCCCGACCCGAACTTGATCAAACCATGATTTCTTTTGAAAGTTGATGAGGGAATTGTAAGTTGTTCACCAATCAACATCAGGATCCATTATACTACAATACATCTCTCCCAGGATCACCACCCTAATCCCTGACTATTCTCAATAATGTCCATGGTTGTACAGAGTCCGGAAGCTAATTAGCAATAGCTGCTCATTCTTAGGGCATGTACAATGGTTCTATCTTAAGAGTGTCATATAGAATAATGATGAGGTGGAGGAGAGAGAAATCATAAGAGAAGGCTTGTCTTATCTTATTTAACAGAAGACAAGAGATGATCTCTTAGCATAATTTGTTTCATCATGTTTTTAGGAACACCTAATTATTAAAGATAATAAGGCTAAGAAATGACCCATTGTAGACATGTTTTTTTGTCATCTCTAATTTACATGCAAAACTTAAGATAAAACTATCTTATTAACCATTGTACATGCCCTTAGAGTTTCGTGAGCTTAATCTGCGAACCATACTGGGGTTGTAGAGTGGAGACCGGGCAAGGCGAATGCGTGTAAGATGGTGAGAGCTCAAACATGAAGTGTTGTAAGATCACGCTCAATCCCATCTTGGCCTCGAGCAATGCAAAGTTTTGCCCAACGCAAATCCGCGGTCCCCAGCCAAATGGAAAGAACGCCGGCGAGTTCTTGGATGCGCCGGCAATGCCCTCCGCAAACCTCTCCGGCTTAAATTCATCGACATCTTCTCCCCACACATCTGGATCATGGTGAATGCACACAATTGGCAGCGCAAACGTTACGCCGGCTGGATATGTGACGCCTCCCAGCTCTGTCTCTCTATACGCCTCCCGACCAAGAAGAAGAATCGGTGGGTATAGCCTAAGAACCTCATGCAATATCATTGTCACCTGCACCGACAAAGAAGATAGACAAATTCAGAGTGGCAACTCAATGAGAAATTGCATAACCTTCTCTCTTGTAATGTACTCACGACTTTCAGCCGGTTTATGCCCTCAAAATCTGGCTGGTTATTCCCAAAGACACGAAGAACCTCCTCCCTAGCGCGGTCCTGCCACTCGGGATGCATGCTTAGCAGGACCATTGCCCATGTGAGCAGCACCGCCGTTGTCTCCATGCCCGCGAAATAGAAGAGCTTCAGCTCCCCTACTATGTCATCGGTGGTCATCGTCGGCTTGGAGCTTCCTGCTTCTTGGCTTTCTTTTATGTTGGACTCCATCATCACGCCTAGTAGATCGTCATTGTCGGCATGGCCATCCATCATCGCCCTCTCCCTCTTCGTGATTATGCCTTTCAGTAGTACTTCGACTTCACGGGCATTTGCCTTCATCCTTCTGTTGAGCTTTGTTGGCAGGAACCTGCATAGGAATGTCATCAAATTGCAGGCCACTGTGTCTGTGATTCAGGCAAGCATCCTCTCTATTCTATTCTGTGGACTGGACTGAGTGGATATATCTATCTATTTGCAGAGGACTGAACAACACAAAAAGTACGTATCTATTTCAGATATCTGTACTGGGCTATTGGTTGTGATCATGTTGTTCTGATGGAATGCTAGAAATTAATACGGAGACGTACAAGCGTAATTGCATTGACTGGAAATATGAGCTCACCTGTAGCCGGGAATGTACATGACGTTTGCCATCTTGACAGCATTTTGGGCCTGCTCTGACTGCAACTCGAAGATCTTTCTCCCTTCACTGAAGCTGCTCCCGAACGCTACTCGGGATATCACGTCGCCGGTGAGGTTCTGAAATTCTGGCCAGACATCTATCTCCTGCGCATCACTTTGCCCCATCGTGCTTCCCCATCTCCGCACCAGTTCGCTCGAACAGGCCGCAAAAGCAGGCAACATCCTCTGCAAAAAAAAAAAAGCATGCTTGCTGGTTATTGGAAAAGCATACATGTGGATGTGGTTTGATGAGTTTGATTAGGCGGGAGTGACATGACGCCATGACGGACACCTTGAGCTTCTCGAGATGGAAGGCGTGGTTGATGATCCTACGGTGGGCGACCCACTTGTCGCCCTGGTGGGTCGTGAGGCCGTTGGCCAAGAGCCGCTCGATCCGGAGGATGGACCTCTGCTTCCCGAACTGGCCCTGCTTGTCCGACAGGATCTCGCGGAACAGCCGAGGGTCGCTCACCACCACCCTCGGCTCCGGGCCGAACCATGTCAGAGCGACTTTGCCTGCAATGCAATAGTCCCGGTGATTTCTCATGGCGTACATGAGCCTAATTGAGAGGGGATGCTAGTCAGTTACCGTGTTGCTTGATGATGGCATGGTCGAACGGCACCGCGCGGGCGGCGACGGCGTGCGAGGACAGCGTCATGGGCTGGGAGCACGCCGCCGCGATGAGCCGCACGTAGTCCTTCATGTCGCCGGAGGGGAAGCGGTAAGACGTGCCGCCTACGCCCTGGGACCGCAGGGCCCGGGCCACCCTCCGCGGGCCGAGCCAGGCGCCGGCCAGCGCCCGCCCCGCGCACCACAGCGCGGCCAGCAGGGCCCCGAGAGCGCAGAGTAAGCTCCATGGTGGCGAGCCGAGAGTGTCCATGCCGTGAGATTGCGATGAATGAACCCGTCTCTCTCGCTCAGTCTCTGTATATGGGCAGCTCCAAAAAGAAGACTAAGATGAGACCTGGGTGGCGGGTTGAATTATCTTGGCCCGGCGGTCAGAGCCAAGGCGATGAGCACGACGTGGAAGTCCAGGTGCAGCGCACGCAAGCCGCCGTGAACTCTCGGGATCCGCCCGCCCCTCGTACACGTTCGCTCGAGGTTAAAAGTCTGTTCAACGGATGCGCTGATTTGCATCGCGTCTTGGCGGCCCTTTTCTTTGTCGGACGGCGACGCACGTTTCCTCCCTACGGAGGATATATTCCGAAATGGCGTCCTCTTTTCCAAGATGGAAAATACCACAACCCATTCAAAAAATATCCGTGAATTTTAAAATATTTGCATGAAGTCAAAAGTTTTCGTGAATTTCAAAAACTGATCACGGATTTAGAAAATGTTCACGAATTCAAAATATATTCGCTCAACTGAAAAAAATGCTCGCGGGTCAAAAAATATTTGCAAATTTGAAAAAAAAATGTTCACAAAGCTTGCATGATTTCAAAAAATGTTTCCAAATCCAAAAAAATGTTCATAAAACCCAAAAACTGTCCATGAATTTAAAATGTTCGTAAAATTCAAAAAATGCTTGCAAAGTGTTCATAGATTTAAGAAAATATTAGCGCATATATAAATATGTTCGTGATTCAATAAATATTTGTGAATTTGAAAAATCAAAAAGAAAAGTAGAAAAAACAAAAAGAAATTCTAGGGCTTCTTGCGTGATTTGCTGTGTACCATATTCTTTGCATTTAGGCCACCCCATCATATTAGGGGTTGCTTTTTTTAAATGAACCATGTTGTAGAGACCTTTCCTTGCAGTCAGGTGTTGTACTGTGTTGTAGAGACCTTGCCTATATACGAGCAACATGCAGTGGCAAGAACAGGGCAGTAGATGTCCTCGTCGGCAGTGACGACGACAACCATTCTCCCGTTGAGGCTGTCGCGAGGGTGGGCGCTCATCCTCTTGCCAGGTCCCGATGGGGAGGAGGAGAAGGGAGGCGACCCGCGAGCTTCCAGCGCTCGTCCTACCGAGTGCCAAGGGGGTGGGAAGGAAACGATGGGTGATGTAGGTCGAGAATGGGGGTTAGGGTGAGTGCTAGCGACGACGGCAGTGCGACGACAGGGGTTGTGCGGGCGGCTAGGTTTTGGGGAGGGGGGAGAGAGCTGAGACGAATAAATAGGACGGTAATCTCAAGTGTCCCAAATTGTGGGCGGGAGCGATTTCGGCCCGTGCATGGGTGTTTAGGCGCTTATGGCTTGTTTGCAAATTTTTAGAGTCCTCAAATTCTAAAAGGAAAAAAAGTTATGCTCAAATTTTATTTTATTTTAATTTTGGTTAAATCAAATCAAACTTTGGTCAAACTACTTATTCAAGAAGTATTAGTGTTACTAAATAATTATTCAAGAATATTAGTGTTACTAAATAATTATTACAGTTTTTTAGAATTTTGGTCAAATCTGATCAAACTATGGTCAAACTACTTATTCAAGAAATATTAGTGTTACTACATAATTATTCAAGAATATTAGTGTTACTAAATAATTATTTCAATTTTTTGAATTTTGGTCAAATCTGGTCAAGCTATGGTCGAACTACTTATTTAAGAAATATTATTGTTACTAAATAATTATTGTTTTTTTAGAATAATAATTTCAAACTCAAAGAGTGAAATGTGTGACTTCATGCTCAAGCTAAACTCATGAGGGTTAATAGGATTGACATCTTACTATTGTCAGGAAAACAACAAGTGCAGACTTGGAAACGCGGGGGAATAGAACCTGGAAGTTAAGCGTGCTCAGACTAGAGTAGTGAGAGGATGGGTGACCGGCCGAGAAGTTAGATGATTTGGAATGATGAGGGGTGATTAGAGATTAGATGTTAAATTGAGCAGTGATGAGGGGTGATTAGAGATTAAATTGGAAAATAATTCAGAAATTTGAAAATCGAAAAAAACAAAAAAATCATAAAAATACCTTTAGTCCCGGTTGGTGTTACCAGCCGAGACTAAAGGTGGAGCTCCATACAGCGGCCACGTGGATGGCCTTTAGTCCCAGTTCGTGTAAGAACCGGGACTAAAGGGGGAAGGCTTTAGTAACAACCTTTTAGGTCTAGAACCGGGACTAAAGACCCTCTAGAACCGGGACAAATGGCCCTTTTACTTCTAGTGGATGTTGTGCCAGACTATGGAAGAGCTATCATGACCTTCCTGTTGGGGTGGAGGTAGCTGGCCTACCACACTTTGAGAATTCTCCCCCTGAGAGCATGGTTAATAGTATAGCCAGCTGCTAGCTATAAGCCAGTGCCATGTCATCTATAGTCCATTTTATAGCCAACATGTACAATAATAGATGAAAAAAGTGTATTACTTTTTTGTTATGTGGGCCACTTTTTAATCTCACAAAGTGCCTAGGAGCACGTGCTAGAGCTGGCTCTTCACGAAGAGCCTGCTTACCTTCTCTCTCATTTTCTCTTTCCTCCAACTAAGCACAAATACACTAGTTTATTTCTTATAACCCGCTGACTCAGCTCTATTGTACTTGCTCTGAGAAGGTGGAATCTTGGAGCTCGGGGACGAGCTTCCCTGAGGAGGTTGGTACGCTATTGTAGGAGGTTTGCGACTCAGGGACGCTGGTCTCGAAAAGATGCAGATCCAGAGATGGAAGTACAGGGTGGTTAGGGTGGACCATGGCCCACCCTGGGATTTTGAATCTGCTTATATACCTATATCTCTAATTGGGCAGAGGGGAAAATATGGTCCACTAACGTATCCATGGATGAACGCATCCACTGCTTGTCCAATGTCCACATCGAGCACAAGCAGAACCCTCTTCCTTTTGGCACAACAACTCCTCCACCTACACGACCCCGACACCCAGCTAGCCAGCCACCTCGCTATTGTGGCGTTGCCAGTTGCGGCCGGAGCCCGATGCCCAGACGCCTAAAAGGCCCCCTCCTACACTTCCGGCAGCCCTCCTGGTCTAGTTGCGCCCCTGTCGTGCTCTCCCGCAGTCCCGGCGTCCCTCCTCCACTTTCCGGCTCCTCGCTGGCCCGATCCCCCCCCCCCCCCCCCCCGCGCAAAAAAAAAGCACCATCACGGCAACAAGTTACAAATGAGCAAACCGATTGATTTAAGGTACCCAAATACCTCAATTTCAGACTTAGTGTTTGCTTTTTTGCCCCAATTTCCTGTAGATGAACATATACATAATTTTGCACAAGTCATATTGTTTATAAAAATATATATTTGGGGGGGGGGGGGGGGGCTTGTTGTCAAATGATAGGTCTACCACTGTGTAGACCCCGAAGACTTGGCTGGAGAGAAATATCTAGCCTTTCGTAGCCTAGACACATCCAATGTAAGGACCAAGCGATTCTTGTATCTAAACCATGTGGAGATCTCGGAGCCGGAGCTTAAGTCGTGTATGCATTTCGTGACGAATGTCATTTGGAGATAATCACCTTGGAGGTCGTTGTCGAACCCTTTCATCGTTGGCATTCCCCTAATAATGAGAGTGTTGGCCTTCTTTGAGTCTCAAGAATTCCTTTTATTCCCCATGCTCACTTGATGGATATTCCAACCTCCCGTGTAGGCTAGGACTCGTCCTACTACTCTACTTCGGTACAACCCTCCTAAACACATCAAGGGAGGAGATATCTCATTACCTCTTCATATTAAAAAAATCATGCGCACAAATAATCGAACCGGGGATCTCCTAATATGGGGGACTTGCTACAACCAGTTCAACTAGCAAGAGTTGTTACTTTTATACGACGAAAAATCCTTAAGGATAACACTAATGAGAACTGAATAGTCTTCAAAATTTCGAACGCAATTATTTTTTGAAAATAAACATGAAATTTTTATTAATTGCAAACACTATTCAAATTTGTGAACATTTTTTTTTAAATAAAACTGAAATATTAAAAAAAGGAAACATTTTTAAAGTCATGAACAGTTTTCAAAAGGCCGTCTTTTTTTTCAAAATAGAAACATCATTTATAATTCCCAAAAAATGTAAACATGAACACTTTTTTAAACTCCCAAAACAAACATTTTTTAAAGTTTACGGACAATTCTTGATACAGGAAGATAACACGATTATTTGTTGAAATTTCTGAATAATTTCTGAAAATGGGAACATCGTTTGTAACATTTGTTGAAATCCTAAACATTTTTTTAAGTTGTGAAATTTTTAGCAAAGACATTCTGAACAATATTTCGAAAACACGAACATTTTTTGAAAGACCCAAACAATTTTTGAAAATGCAAACTTTTAAAAAATTACTAAACAAATTCGAAAATGCGAGCATTTGGGAAAACTTGAAAAGTAGAAAGAAACTAAAAATGAAAAAGAAACTAAATAAGATAAGACCCGAACACCCTCTGCCATTTCCTTTTTTGTTTCTTTTTCATTTTTAAGCCAGAAGGGTCCGTCTGAGAGCACTTATTTTTCGACATGCTTGATATTGCCCCAATTTTCTATCGAGGGTCATGTATAACGAATTCAAGGCACATGCCAGGTTTTTCTTGTTTTCAGACAATTTTGTATTTTGTGGAGTTTTCCCGGTCAAAAAAGACTGATAAATGACCGGACGTGATGCAACTTGCGTACGATATCAGAAATCGTTTAAATCTGACAAGGATGCCTTTTTTATACTAGCAAAAGTTGGATCATTTTAAGGATGTTCAAAAATAGACTATGTTCAAGGTAAGGCGTCCTCGTAGGTCGGAAGACCCCGTTCGAGAGCACGTTGTTTCTCGACATCCTTGAAATGGTCCATATTTTTTCCATGGCTTTGTATAACCAAATCAAGGCACCATGCCAAGTGAAAAAAGGTGATAGATCGTCGTTCATGTTGCAACGTGCATACGGTGTCGCGGGTCATTCAAACTAAGCATCGATGCTTAACATGGTTCTTCCTTAGATTTCTAAGAAAAATGCATGTTAGGCATCCACGTTAGCCATGGCAAAAAAATTGGGTCATTTGAAGGATGTCGAGAAACAACGTGCTCAGATGGAGCCTTCTAGCCTACTCAGGCACACTTCGTGGTCAACTTTGGGACATTGTTAAAATCACCCCCAGCTTTTCCGAGCAGGTGGGCATGCCCATGGTAGGCATTCATGTCAGTTTTGAACGATTTTTGACACCGTATGCAAGTTGCGTCACGTCCGACCATTTATCGGCCTTTTTGAACAGTAAAACTCCATAAAATGCAAAAAAAAAATTGGCAACCAAATCAACTTGGCATGGTGCCTTGAATTGGCTAATGAAATGACTTTTCTAATGAAACTACAAGGACACACTATGTTGAACATGATTCTTTTCTGGACAACCTTGAACATAGTGCCTTGAATTGGTGATACATGCTAATGAAAAAAATAGCATCATTTCATGGATGTCAAAAAGCAATGTGCTCTCAAATAGAGTCTCCTGGCCTAACCAGACACGCTATGTCCAACATGGTATTTTTTGTACACAAACACAAAATATTCCGGGAAATTCAAAAAAATAGTTTCACATTTTTTGTACTTTTTTGAAATTCCATTTTTTAGCCTTTGTGAAAAATTGTTTGAAAAAAATCCAAAATTGTCCATGTTAAAATTTTGTTAGGTCTTTTAAAAAATTATTTGCGATTTGACATTCTGTGAAATTTTGAAAGAAGCAAACATTTTTTGATTTCTGATCAATTTTGAAAATGTGAATATTCATATTTTACGAAAAAATTGAAAAGGCAAACATTGTTTGAAATTTTGAACAAAATTTTAAAAGCGCATGCATACAAAACGAAAGAAAAATAAAATAAAAAGAAAAAAAATTAAAAACAAACAAAAAAAAAAGAAAAAAAAATCTATGGTGAGCTACCGTAAACATGTCGCTGAGTGATTGTTCTAGTACTCCTCATTTTCTAGTTAAACACCCAAGCTTATCAACTCATTTGGCTAGCGACAAGCGGTCAGCAGCGAGAGTTACAGGGTTCAACACCTCACACTTCCTTTCCGTTTTTGGATAATTTTTCATTGTTTCCGCGCGTGACAATGGACTGGCCCAATCGGGAAGCCGCCTGTGCATGGCGCCATCTATTACACATGGTTTTATTTGATGCATTTTGCGTCAAACTGTTGGACAAACGCACATAGGAGCAACCAAAAGCGAGCGCTTTTGGGCTGACCCATGTAAAGTTTTCACTTTCCGGGTTTGGGAACCTTTTAAGGGTTTCTAGCCGGGTTTTTCCTGGTTTTGGGAACCTTCTAGGAGGTTTCTGAACTGGGCTTTTTATTTTAATTTTCTCTTTCCCGGTTTACTTTTTCTTTTTTTTTCTCCTTTTTCTTTTTCTCTTTTATCAATTTTTCTGTTTGTTTTTCATTTTTTCATTTTTTTGCTTTTCAATTTTTTTTAAACAATTGTTCAGAATGTATTTGTTCAAAAGGTCTTATAATCATGTTCAGAATGTCTTTGGTTGCTCCTGTGTGCATTTTAATGTTTCTTTTGCTTTTTCAATTTTTTTGCAAACACAAACAATTGTTCAGAAGGTCTTTGTTCAAAATTGTCGGAACTATTACTTTTGTTTGGGGTTTAAAAAAATCATGTCTTAAATTTTTGTTTGTCTGTTTCAAAGAATGTTCCCGTTTTCAGAAATTAAAAAAATTGTGTTATATTGCTATTTCAAAAATGGTTCGTAAACATAAAAAATATTCCTCTTTTCAAAGTTCATACAAGAGTTTATAAAATTGTTGTGTTTCCAAAAAAATGGAATTATAAAATATGTTAATGTTTTGAAAATATTATCACACTTGAAAAACGGGTCTAGATTTTTCAAAAAAAAAACAATTTCCTAAAAATGTTTCAGTTTTTTAATTTGTTCACAAATCTGAAAAGTGTTCGCGATTCATAAAACATTCACATTTTTTTCAAAAACATGTATTTCACTCATAGTTTAAAAAATATTACGATCTTCTTGGTGTTATCCTTGTTATAAAATCATAACTCTTGCTAGCTAAATTGGTTGTAGCATGTTCTTCATATAAGGAGATTTTAGATTCGATTCTTCGTGTGTGCAAAATCCACATCACTAATTGTTCATGCAACGGAGAGTAAAGAGTGTGAGCACGAGAGAAGACAACGCGAAAAGAGGTTGCATGACATAGGATAAGTGACATTGCTGGAGGAAATAAATGGCACACTCTAAGACTAGATCACATTGTTTTATGGTGTTATCATTAGTTTTTATATGTATCTATTTGTTTCTGTGGGGACGCATGAATAATTGATTAGGTAATGTTAGTAATTCACCACATCAGTTAAACTCTTAAAATACATATGAATATTTAAAATTATTTTGTACCCATTGCAACCCAGAGACTCTTATGATAGTTTATATTAAACTTTTCTACTTGTTAGAAATTTACTCACCATAATAAAGTTGTTACAGTATAGTTATTATTATTATGCTTAGTAGAATAAAGCACATAAATAAGTCAGTGTATACTAAGGTGTGCACTTATATGTAACCAATTTTGACGTCCATCGTTGCAAATGAATAAACCTAAACCGAAATCATGTGTTTGCCACAAATGTTATATTAGTTCATTAAAATTAGTTTGAGATATTGCCAATAAATTCATCTGTTCGATAACACTCCCTTAGGTAGGAAAAATATAAAGTCAAAATGCGCATTATTTTGCATATTAATGTGGGGCATTGATCTGTTGTAGTACATTTATATGCTTCCATGTCCATATTATTATATTTTAAGATATCTTGATAGAGGACTCTAGAGCATACGCATCAAAAATAGTAATAGTGCATGAGATGTGTATGAATATATGAGTAGATAATTAAAGAATCATAGTGTGTGATGGTGTAGAAAACCGTTAGATTAGGGTGCCTAGCGTAGCTGGAAGTCACATATCGCCTGTCACTAGTGAAAGACAAACCAGTGGCGGGCCCTAAGTACATGTTTGCTACTGCTGCTTTTAGCCCGTGAGGAAATTTTGAAGATTTTATGAGTGGAGGGTCCTATATTTTGCCGACCACTGTAGTTGGATGATCAGTGGTGGGTGCTAATCTTTACCCACCACTTATACTTTTCCAGAATAGCATTGACGGGTTCCTGACTATGCCCGTCACTAATTTGTGCCCACCTATAAGCCTTTTCCCAGAAGTGATATGAACAACATATTTTACGAATGATCAGCAAAGGGGCAAAAACAAATGTAAGCGAGAACTTAGTCCTTCTTTGACTGCCCAGGGCAACCCCACAACTAGGTCGATAGAGAGGCCAACTGCACCCCCACGACACATACCTAAACCATCGTAATCGGGTAGTCCTACTCAGAACAACGAAGGAGACTCGGGACCATACGGGTAGACCATAATGTCCAAAGGCCGAACCAGCATGCCAAAAGACACTATCCGTCTCGATCGCAATGTACAAAGGCAAGTAAACATCCTAAAACATGATATTCAGCGGAGAGGACGCGATGGCAAGAGGTCGTGCCACAACTCGACAACCACCTAGTAGAACACAAGAAAAATAAAAATGAGAGAAACAACCAGACATTTCAGGTCAAGAGTATTCTTTGGCTAACCGTGCATGGAAGATGAGAATCGGTAGATCACGACGTCTAGAAGGACATACATTCAAAACGATAAAATTGCCAAATCATTCACCCATTTGGATCCAGTTCGTGGCAGCCGGACTATGACGCCCCCGTTTATAATCATGCACTAACCATACATGTATCATGCACGATCACGAACAATGACTCTGATAGGGAATGTTGCATGAAAATCAAAACATTTCCTACGAAACACCCAAGAGCAAATCTATGAGATGCATAGCAACGAGAGGGAATTAAGTCAACGTACCCTCGTGGACTTAAAGCATTAGCGTATGTAACGCGGTTGATGTAGTCGTACTCTTCACCGGAGAAGTGGCGAGTTGCTTCAGGCCGGCACGGAGGGGAGCACGGCGGCACGGGCATGGATGACGCCACGTCGTAATGCCCCTCCAGTGCCTAAGACTGCGCCATCCGCCGTCGACGCACGCGTAACCATGTCATGCAGACAGAGAAAGAAGGCGAGTGCGTGGAGGAGATCGATGAGTCAGTGGCCAGCGCATCCGTGTCCACATCCGCTGACAATTTCGTGGGAACGTAGAACATGGGAGGCCGCCGCAGCTTGGGTCCCAGGAAGGCCACCGTCGGCACGGTGCCGGCTTGTACAGCCGGTGACGTGCCTGGTTTCTTCTTTATCTTCGACCACCCTGGCCTAGGCGTCCACAGAAGCAACCTTCCCCTCCGACTAAAGCACCTTATTCGCCACACTCCGATGACCGGCGCAGCTGGACGTAGGGGAGATACCCGGGAAGAATATGCTTCCGGGACTACCGGAAGTCCGGTGACGAAGGGATCAGCGGCGGCCGGCCATAGATCAGTGCACTGTATCCGTGTCGTGGGAGTGGAACTCCGCATGGCCGTACGTGCACATAGTTTTCACTTTTTAGTTAAAATATTTCCAAAATGTAACCGTATGCGTCTGGTTTGTATGAAATCCGGTTGAGTTTGCACGAATTTCGTCCAGTTGATTTGAGTTGTTGTGAAAATATATGCGGCTAGCGTTGAATGGCTGCCTCCCACATTCGTGTCCACGGACTGGTCCTCACTGTCCGCGGACGAATGTGGGAGATTTTTTGCGGATTGCCGTTGAAGATGCCCTTACATGTCTCACTGGTACAGTAGGATACTATATGTGCTTGATCATGATGTCGATCAACTGTTGACGACTCCTAGACAGCCAAATTACGGCGTGATTATGACCTGTGTAGCATCTACTCCTTGCATACGTTCGTCGTCGACGTGCGTAGGTACTTCAATGGAACAATCATGCACGCTGGCTATGGACGGACGGACCGGACGACCTAACGTACGTCGTCGGTCCACTTTTCATTCCATGACATTGAATAAGAAAACTGCCTCTGCTTGGGTGTTGTTCTACTGCTGTGCTAGTGAATCCTTTTTATTTGAATTAAGTATGAAGTTAGCACCCGCAAAAGAGTCAGGTGATTAATGATATTAGGAATTTTTCTTGATGGGCTTTCATCATTTTGTAGTTCTTATTATTACAAGGGCAAGGAAAGTCTTTCCTTTTTTTTCCTTTTTATAGACGAGAAGAGATCAGTAGTTAATCATCGCCATCCTCGTTCAGTTCAACAACAGGAATATGTTCATTAGTGCATGGGTGGAGCCTGAGCTTTGCACTAAAAAGGTACTCACTCCCTTCCAAAATAAATGACTCAACTTTGTACTAACTTTACTAAAGTTAATACAAAGTTGAGTCATCTATTTTGAAACGGAGGGACTAATGTTGATGGTGGTGTTAAACTTCCAAGTATTTTTTTCCCGACGAGGTCACGAAGAACAGCAGCGCAGCTTTCATTAATCATTATATTAAGGGAGAAACTTCCAAGCTTGATGATGATAATTACACATTAATGCACTTTGCTCTTCACTTTTTGTGATGCCAACTTTGATGTCCTCTAGCGCTCCTCCCGGAAAAGAGAAAACATTTCACTTGTGTGGATGTGTCGGTGATCCAAAGCATAGTGAGACTAGATTTGTATTTTACTCCATGTGTCTGCTACTGCTTGATATGCTAGGAAGTTTACAGGCAGCAAAGTAACATGCTCTGAATGTATGTTGCTCTATGACTCATAAGCTCAAGATGCTTCCTTTTCTTGCCCATGATGTGCCATTGCATCACCTGATCAACTCCCACTAGACAACATTTCTTCCACTCAAAAGAAAATAAGAAGAAAACAGAAAAAGAAACTAGAGTTCATTTCCTCTGCACCAGTTCTTGTCTGTGTTTGATAGTACTTGCTCCACTTACTCACTCGGTGACCTTTTGAAACTTGCACTAACGGTTCCAGTCATAGAACCTCGGTACCTCTCTGCTATACATAGTGGGAGACACAAAGTAGCTTCCAAACAGTTCAGATCTACAGGGGGAGAAATAATTAGCTTCCAAACAGTTCAGATTTTCAAGTATGAGTGTGTGTGTGTGTGTGTGTGTGTGTGTGAAACTAGTGCTACTAACTGGCCTACCCGTCAATCGTCGCAAAGGTCGGCTTTCTCTCAGCAGTGCTCTGCTCACTCCCTTTCCTACAGCTGCTAATTTCTGAATCTGATGATTTGTGATTGCAGCTGCACGCGTGCTCTGCTCACACATGACTACAGGGGGATATTGAGTATACTCTGCATGTGCAGCTGCATAGAACAAGAGAGCAACGCCATGGGTGGTGGCCAAAAGTGTCAAGCCAGCTTTGACATTGGCACTTCACAGCATTGTCCTATCTGTAGATGAACTGTTGCAGAAGACAGTAGGCCTGACCTAACCTTGGGACAGGTTAGTTAGGAACCTTAGTGCCATCATTGGGGCCGTGTGTTTAATTATTGCAGTGAAGATTGATTAATGATGAGGTTGATACTATGCCTGCCTAGTTCACATATATTTATCCATTGTTTCTCCCCTTGTTCATGATAGCAGATCTGCTATCTACCTGGGTGCTAACTAATCAAACATGGCTAGTGTTAGGGTGCTGGTGAGTTATTGCATATGACAAAATCCGTCTAGTCTAGATGTCTGAATCTGTCTACGGAATTATGGCAAAATCCGACTAAATCCGGATGTCTGAATCTGGCCAGGTCGGCCATGCACTTGGTTCATTTAGCTTCTACCAAATGAAAGGAAAACTGATTCTCCGAAAAGACTATTTTTTAAAACCATTTGGAGCACTGGTTTTGTTTTTCTCGGTCAGAGTATTAGGGATGTCTTCTCTTCATGAAATTTTGCATGTAGGTAGAACATTTAAAAATGTTTATTGAAAAAGAAATCAAAATATTTGATATGTATTATTATATTATTTATTTTACTACTGATGGCAGGTGCATTTGAGCTTGGGAGCGGAAGAACACTTTGTTGTATTGACACATAGTTTATTTGCATCCCTAAAGCTTCCTCCCAAAAAATGCACCCATTTTTTAGATGAAAACCATTCAGCTAATTCCTTCTTTTTAAAGTTAGTTCTGGAGGATCTTGATTCATTCTAGAAGGACGAAGAAAGTTTTCGTACTAATTAGTGAATCGGGCGAAGATCATTAGAACACGCTCACAAGATAAGGCACCCCATCATTCAAGAAAAGATAGAGCACCCCTGTTGGCCTGGCTATACACGCACACAGATGCACGCACGCATGCACACACTCACACCATCCAGAAGAAAAGTGTTGTCGGGGTTGTCATTTGGTGTCATCGTCATCATCACTCCTCCGTGAGATAGACACTTCGAGTCCACCATCGATGACCACGAATGAAGACCGTGTCGTAACAGGCGTCAACACCCATGCCGGCCTATGCCAAATAATCAAGCACTGGTGTGGCCAACCAATCAGCTGCAACTTCGTCGACGAGCATCGAAGGAGAAAAGCATTAGCCTGCACCAAGCAAACACCAAAACAGACCATCTTGTGTTCTCGTCGCCGCGCTAAGGACCCTCCTTGGCAGCTCCGAATTCACGGTGAGGTACGACGGCCCGTCGAACACGCCGGATAAAACTGACTACTAAAACCCAGACGCAACCCAACTCCGCTCGATGCCACCATTGCCGCCAAGCAAGAAACCACGCCACCCTAAGTGATTCATTTCGCAACTGTTCTTGAATCTAGTGTAATGCAACAAACATTCCTAAGCCACGGACAAATATGCATATGTTTTGCAATCAATTTATGCATGGCAAAACATTTCCTGTTCCGGGAGCAGATCTGTGCAGGACCAGGAATATATTGCGCTCCAAAGCAACAACAACTGGGTGGCACTAAACAAGATTAAACAGCATGTGCTGGAATAAATGTAGATCGGCAGCCAACTAGCTAGTCCTAGGAAAGAAGGAAGCTCCCCACCATGATCAGTTCATTATCATCGTCATGTATAGTGTAAAGTAAGGTAAACCAAACTGCCTCCCTTGACAGTGCGGTTAGTGGTCCAGATTTGTGCAAGTTGGAGGCTGCCTATCCACTTGGCAAAAGGAAGACATAAGTTAGTTTGATAATTGGCATTGTCAGTTGACCTTAAGCATGCATGCAGCTTTGCAGGTTCCGGGCGCACACGCAGTCATGAGATGAGCTTGCATGTGTATAGGCACAAGTGGTGAGGGTTGCAGCAAAAGTCAGTGGCTCAACTTTTCTTTGCTTTGCTTTGCTGGGGTTTTGTTCACTTGCATTTGGATCATCGTCAAGGAATAAAAGGAGCTGCTTGCATGGCTGAGCTCTCAGATGGGATGCCCGTGAAGAAAAACTAGGTACGTTGCACTTGTTATCCTGCATTATCCGAAGACAGTTGGTGCTAATTGCGTTCTTGGGGGGTAGCTTTTCAGGTCGCCCAGGTGCATGCAAAGATGCCGGTCCGCTACTACAGCTGGCCAGGATTGGTAAAACGTATATTACCGCTACTGATTTTTTTTTTGTACTTGTGAGTTTTTTTTTTTTGCGGGAAGTAGTACTTGTGAGTTGTGACCACTCCTTGAGATGAGGTTTTACAGGCATTTAGTCTGGGTTCACGAAACAGTTGTACCGTGCGTGCATGCGCGCATTCAAGGCGATTTGCCATGCTACTCGACTCCACCAAATGTTGAGACCGGAGGAAGAAACATCATAAGATCCAACTATAATAGCAAAGCCCGCGATACATTAAGAGCGTGCCAAATCAAGAACACGAGAGAGAGATCAAACACATAGCTACTGGTACATACACTCAGCCCCGAGGGTGAACTACTCCCTTCTCGTCATGGAGAGCGCCGGGATGATGAAGATGGCCACCGGTGAGGGATCCCCCCTCCGGCAGGGTGCCGGAACAGGGTCCCGATTGGTTTTTGGTGGCTACAGAGGCTTGCGGCGGCGGAACTTCGATCTAGGTTACTTTCTGGAGGTTTCAGTATTTATAAGATTTTTTGGCGTAGGTCTCACGTCAAGGGGGGTCTCCGGATTGTCCACGAGGCAGGGGCCCACGCCCAGGGGGTGGGCGTGGGCAGCCCGAGACTCTCCTGGCCCAACTCTTTTACTCTTGGGGCTTTTTTTGGTCCAGAAAAAAATCATCAAAAATTGACACGTCAATTGGACTCCGTTTGTTTTTCCTTTTCTGCGATACTCAAAAACAGGAAAAAACAGAAACTGGCACTGTGCTCTAGGTTAATAGGTTAGTCCCAAAAATCATATAAAATATCATATAAATGCATATAAAACATCTAAGATGGATAATATAATAGCATGAATACTTTATAAATTATAGATACGTTGAAGACGTATCAGCGTGATACGAAGTTGCGCCTGTATGCACATATCTTGCTATGGACTCCGGCACTCCGTCCACACAATGCACATATAACAGAGATTACATATCTGAACCAAAAGGTGTGTTTCTACATTATAAAGTATCATAAATACTAGTATTGAATCTAGACTCTCTCATAACTCTTTTAGCCCTATTGCACAATCCATCATTTTCATTACTCTCTTGTTATTAGGCCCTGTTTGTTTGGGCTTGGGCTTCAGCTTTTGCTGCTTCTAGCCCCCTAAAAGCTGAAGCCCAGCCAAACACCTATTTTGTGCGATGGTGCTTCCGAGAAGCACGTCTCGAAATTGCACTGCGAAGTAAAAGCACCTCCAGACTAGCTTCCCGTAGCTCCATCGGCTTCTCATCCCCTCCCGCAAAAGCCTGCCCTTCCACTTTGCTGAAATTACATCAAGAATGCCACCACCATCCCTTCAGATTTTTCCTCTCTCCCACCCCGTCACCGCATTCGCCCCCACCCCACCGAGCTGGTAGCGAGAGAGAGCAGAGGATGAGCTAGGGTTCGGCCCGCCGCCGCCATCCCTGGCCACCCCGGCAGCCGGAGCTCACGCCCCCTCGTCCGGATCTCTCCCCGTCCCCCTCCTCGTCTCCTCCCGATCTGGCAGATCGCTCCCCTGCCTCCTCCACGACCCAACGCCGCAGCCATCTGCAGCAGCGACACCGACGGGATCCGCCCTTCTCCAGCCACAACGGGTACTTGAACAAATTGATTCTCATTTTATCTAAACTCAAATGTACTATGGTCCTATATGTGTGTTGGCCTTGGTGTAAATCACCTGGTTTAGTTTTCCATAGCTTACATGGAAAAGTTAGGTCAAGTGATACATAAAAAACACATTTATATTAAACTTTTATGCATATGAAAAAATCGATATGACATGTTAATTTTAAAGAACTTTATACACAATCCATGTACTAACAAAAGGAGTGATAGGTGATACTTTTTAATGCCACGCATTACACTTTATATTTTAGTTTTAAGACATTTTTGGGAGTAGTATGGCTCCGTGAAATTAAAAATAACCAATTCTCGATTTGAGATCCATAGTCGTTTTGATCAAGATCTAATCATCTTTTTGTTTTTGCTCAAATCTAGATGTTAATATAGAATATATTTTTTTCTTGGTATCGTGTGACAAATTCACGAACGCTTTAAAATCATTAATTAAAGGGAAGCGCCCCTTCTAACTAGAGTATAACCGACAAAACCACATTTCTATTTTTCTATAGTTAGATGCATATGGTGTCCATATATAGGTTTGGTGTTAGTAAATATCTTGACAATGACTTGTAGAATATGTAGAGTATATAAATATTTGGTACTAGACCGGAACTCCAGAAGGAGGTTTGTAAGGAGGAGGTACTAGACTTGTAGAACATTCAGGGCAGTGGCACGTACGTACGTGCCATAAACTGGCCTGTACGTGCAGTTACACGTACGTACGCCGTTGCGAGCTGGAGTCCACTACACCTACCTACTACTCCTGGCTGGATCCATGCTACTGTACTACCTTTTTCTACTATACAGTATATTCAGTAGTCCACGCACCGACAAATCCTCGTTGCCGAATCAAAACCGCCAGGCGCATATGGATGGTCCATGCATGCACGGGGGCATGTTCATACCAACTGCCCCGAGAAGAAAATTCCTACCTACCGGTGACGAGGGTAAACATTGGTTATGTCTATCCACTGAATAATTACCAGCACTGAACACAGTATACACCAGCTGCAGTACCTGTGAAATCCAACGCCGCCAGCCTGACCCGCCTGTGCAAGTCACCCGGCCCGGCCCGGCCATGGCGGGGTTTCTTCTACTACAGCGATAGCGGCCGTGAACTCCCCTCGAGATCGATCTCGGTCCATCTTTCATGCATGCAGGTAGGCGCCAAGCTGTTGAGGTGCATGGTTTCTACAGGGGTGCTTGTTGGCCGTGACTAGCTCCTTCCATCGAGAGCGCACGAGGACAGCAGTAGCGGAGCAGCTACATCCGCAGTGGTTCACATGACCGAATTGGCGAAATCCAACCGCGATCCACGGTGGTACGCACGTATCTCCTCCGGCAAGAAAGAAACGGCTAAATTGTTACGTACTCCTTTCGTTCATAAATATTTGTCTTTCTAGACATTTCAAATGACTATTACATACAGATGTATGTAGACATATTTTAGAGTGTAGATTCATTCATTTTGCTCCGTATGTAATCACTTATTGAAATGACTAGAAAGACAAGTATTTAAGAACGGAGGGAGTACATGTGTACGTGTTGCCTTGCGTTTTATCTACTCCTGCATATCCATGCATGCACGGTGACTTGGCCTTGGTTTTCGTCGAGCCGCTTGGATTGGCTTTAATCGCGGGGCAAGTGGCACCACTCGTGTGAACGAGAGTGCAAAAGCGTCCGTGAGTCGACGGACCATGTACGCGTGGAGACAAAGGTAAAACCAAAATTGTCAGCACATATAGACTTTGTCGTGTACGGACGTAGCTCATGTGAACTTAACCCGTCGTAATCGTGCATCACATTATACGGTTCCAAGTTAGGTGTACTGCTTGTCTTCTTCCACCGGCTGTATTCGCATCGATCTGGGTGTCTTTTGAAAAGATGAGTGGTGTAGTTGTGCTCAGATCTCTGGACATGACGGTGGGTTAATTTATCAGTGTGCGCGTACGTACTTCCAACCTAGTGGCATTGTAGGAACTGCGTCTCTAACACCAATACTTAACACTTCATTAGGAGCAAACATCCATCGGCAAAGCAGGCCATAGGTCAGAAAAACGAAAATTAAGGGCGTCTCCAAGGCAAATACCCAAACGGACGAACTCATATGATGAGCGTGTCCGCGGACATCCGGTCGACGTCCAACCACCTAATGGCAATATCCAGAAATTTCTCATTTTATTGAGTTCAAACATGAAAATTTACGTGATTCGGTCATATCATAAATGGTTTGGGTGAAATTATTTAAACTAAAACTAAATCTACCAGACGAAGCAGACGATGATCTTGAACGCATGTCACCCGAGGCTGTTGCGACGATCACCATCGTTATCACTCCAACCGCTGGTGCCGCGTCGTAGCATCTGTCTTGGGACGTTGCATCACGGTCATGTGGCGGCTTCTCGCCTACCACCATAGCCTTGTGGTGGCCTGACTCTTAATTCATAGGCGTCTACGCAATAGAGGAAGATGGCCCAGGCCTCGGCGAGGTAGCGTAGACGGGCGAGCCAGTGGCGGTCTCCACAGCGGCGCATATGGGAGTCTGAAATCCCGCCGGATCCATCATTGTGATGGGGACGACACGTCGGATAGGTAGCCACTGAGTAGCCACATTCCCTGACAGCGCTCGTGCTCTTCGACGGTCATGTTCTTGCCCATCCTGATGGTGCGGCGTCTGGTCATACGGTAGTAAGCCGGGGGAGAAGCTTAGGGTTTAAACGGAAGTGTAGTGACACTGAGCGGGGATGAAAAGGCTAGCATGCCAAGTTGTTTAGTAGACGTGATGGACAATCAGAATCCACTACTCCGCCCTAGATTTGGGATGAGACTCGAGGATTTTGGACTATCCGCCCAAAAATGAGTGCCTGCATCACCAAACAGACAACATCAAATGTGCGCAAACACGTCTGTACATGTCCACGGACAATGGGGGAGCGCCGACCATCCAAGCGTAGGCACCAATTGTCTGGGCCATTTGAAACAGACTGTCTGAACACGCGATGGAATTTGAAATAAATTTTGATATATTGCACTCAAACAGACGAAATTAAATAAGTTCAACCAAAATTTAAACTAATCCTAACTAGTTGGACCTAGAGGTGGCCTCCGAGGCTACCAGCACCTCCTCGCCATCTGCACAGCCTTCTGAGTCGTCATCGTCTGATCTGCAGCACGTGATGGCCTGTATGAGCTGCGAGGAGGAGATCTCTCAATCCTTCTCACATAGGATCTGAACGTAGACATGCTTGATATCGCACGCAATGGAGTGTATTTTTGGATTCCAATTCTGGTACTCATCGAGGGCAGGATCCTTCTGTGAGTTCAAACAAATTTGATGACTGACATTGGATGAAAAAGTTCGGCAATTCGATCCAAACATTTATGATCGATTTGATAATCCCTGTTGAAGCTGCCCTAGAAATGCCGGGGCCGGAGAGAGCAGATACTTGGGGCCGGAGTGGATGCCCGCCTTGGAGATGCCTAAACCCCCGCCTACGCCTAGCTAGATGTTCCAAACCTACCTAATCCGTTGAATAAACTCACAAAGGACAGTGCTACTTGATATACGGGAATCCACTTCTTTTATCTTACCACTAACCTCAGCTGACAGAGATGCTTAACAGTGCTAACATCACCCCATGTCACCGTCGCATCATGCGTCATGACATGAGATCTCCATGCATGTGGGCTTGGGAGCCACGCGGTCGTCACGATAAAGTTGCATACATCACGTGCAAGTGCCAAATGTAAGTTGGGTCGGCGACTTGGCACGTACCGGCCATTCATGATCGATCGATCGATCGTCGATGGAGGACCAACCGATTAAAGGCGTGGATGATAGATCGATCGAGCTTGACATGCCAACGTACGTCTCTGCCTTGCCAACACCAAACTGCACCCCAGCTTAATTATGCATACGCTGTGATCTCCTGAATTCAGTTAGAGCATCTACGGCCGGACATTCTAAACCTGTCTCAAACTCCCGGATGAACAATCCGATTAAGAAATTTTGACCCAGACAAACGCCTCAAACGGGTCTTAAACGCACGGACTGACTGAAAACCTTTCATATTCAGCTCAAATATGGGGTGGATATGAACGCCCGGACATGTCCGTCACGTCCGACCCGACCCACGCTGGCCCACCCGACCCCACATATATTATTTTTCATCCGCTCACCGGATCAAACCCTAGCCACTTCACTCCCCTCTGCCATCCAAGCTCACCTCCGGCAATCTCCGGCCGTCTCCGGCATGGCGGGCAGCGGATTCGAGTTGTTCGCCTCCAGATCCGTCGACCCCGAACTCATCCCACGCGGCCCTGAGGAAGAGATGGCCGTCCAGATTGTACTCCGCCGCTCCCGGGAGGAGGCTCATGTGAGGCAGCACTCAGACTCCTTCCGTCGGAAATACATTGCGTCTGCCCAAATGGCGCATGGATCCAGCGCGCTAGCTGTGCCGTCGTTGCCTCACCGAAGACGGTGCGGTCCGTCTGGTGTCCGAACGCGGTGGCGGACGGGCAACCCCTTTGTTGGCACGCCGAGGTCATAGACGCACCATGGGCGTCGTCCGACGTAAACATGCGAGGCAGCGGGCGCAGGTGGCGGTGGCAGAGCTCGCGGCGGTGAACGTCGGCGAGGCGGAGTCACATTCTCCGGCGTCCCGTATGGTGCACCAGTCCGGGCGCCGCAACTGCATCGTGGTGGACGTCACCGGCTCGTCCCAAGACGGATCCATCATTGATCTGACTTCCACCGACACCGTTCTGGTTCCGGGTTCCGGCGAGGAGGAGTAGGGCATGGGAGACGGCGGCGCCTAGAGTCCCGTGAGCCGGCTCGTGCCCATGCCCTACTCTACCTTGTTGGTGACTAGACCAACACTCTGGGGAGCGTAGCCGGCCGCCGGACATGGGCACGGCGGAGCTGGACGAGCTCCGCTTAAAGATCGGTTTACGTTGCATGTAATAATATGGATTTAAGGTTTCTAATTTAAGGTGCCGGCTGTAGAATCAAATATTTAAGGCATGGCCGGTCACTGTCCACGGACGCGCCAGTCGCATCCGTGGGCGTTTAAGTGGTCAGATTTGCCATGTCCGGCTGTAGATACTCTTAGTTAGTGTCTTTTGTTGTAGCAATTTTCTGAATGTATTTTATTTCAACCCTTTTTCGCACTAAATAGAACGCTGGATCAGTTTATTTTAAAAAAATAAGGGCTGCAGTTCATACTATATATACCTTTTTTGGCGGGGAACCTGACATATATGTACTCCAGCTTGCATGACCACCCTTAGAAGAAAAGAGACGACTTGGTAAACACACGTATTAGTAGTAGATACCAAGTACACACACGTATTTAATAAGTTGTTTGGCTGTTCTGAAAACCAACGGCGACATGTCTCACTACACACCAGTAGGATAATATGATCTTGACTAATTGTTGACAAGCAAACATCCAAATTAGTAGGACATGATTGTGACCTATACAGTTAGCATCTTACTCCTGGCATACGTGGTCGAAGTACGTAGGCACCAAGTACACACACGTATTTAACAAGTTGTTTGGCCGTTCTGAAAACCAATGGCGACACGTCTCGCTACACACCAGTAGGATACTATGCTTGGTAACGATCTTGACTAATTGTTGACAAGCAGACGTCCAAATTAGTACGACATGATTGTGACCTATGGTTAGCATCTTACTCGTTGCATACGTGGTCGAAGTACGTAGGCACTTCATGGATCAATCATGCACGCTAGTTATGGACGGACGGACGACCTAACGTCCGTTGTCGGTCCACTCTCCACACCATGACGTTGAATAAGCAACAAACTCGGGCTGGCTTGTATGCACTATTGCACTGTATCCTAGCTAGCTAGCTGAAAATCACACGCACAAGGTTGTTCCAGTTGCCACACTACTGGCTCGACAGTAAACACACATACATACACACGTATCCGCTCAAGGCAAATTTTCGTGTTTTGACCCTTTTCTGAAACCTATTCGAGATTTGATCCTAGTTTGAAAAAAATTCAAGATCTGACCCTTTTGCTACCGCCAGAGTCCATGGCGGTAGGGTCTAACAGCCTACCGCCAGAGACTTTGGCGGTAGGAAACATCGCCACCGCCAGTAGCCTGCACAAACCTACCGCCAAGGTGCTTGGCGGTAGGCCCGAACACACACTGTGTTCAATACTTAGAAGGTTTTTTATGGTAGGGCAATGCAACCCAACCGTTAAGGACCATTGCGGTAGGCAATGGTCTCTGACGGTAGCAAAAGAGTCAGATCTTGAATTTTTTTAAACTAAGGTCAAATCTCGAATAGGTTTCAGAAAAGGGTTAAAACACGAAATTTAGCCTCCGCTCAATAACAAGCGTACACAGCTTGGGCCAGTGCATGAGTAGACGCACACACATGTGTACAACAGGACGTGCGTTCACCTCACTTCACTGCTCATCGAAATGGACAGCAATGGCAAAGTGAGATGGATGCATGCATGCATGCATCAGGATTCGTTTCTAGCCAGCAAGTACTTTCTACTCTACTAGCTCTGCTAGCTGTGTGTTTGCACAGTAATGTGACCAACGTGTCCCTCCTCTTCTGAGCGGCGAGGGGCCGGCCGGGGCCTCTGCACTTGCCGGCTCGAGCTCTATCATTGACGTGAGAAGAAAGAACTGCCGTTAATTGCATGTACTGGATGATGATTCATTTATTCCTCGGGGCCCTATTCATATTTTACTTCCGGTACCAGAGTTTCGGGCTGAGGGGGGGCTGTTCAAATACAGTATTTTGTTATATCTTTTTCTATGTGTTTGCTAAATATCATGTGCTTGTGCTTGCTAAATATCATGTGCTTGCAATTTTGCCGTGTGTCAGTCAATTCCACCCAGGCCGAAGACGGGGAGACATGACGAGCGGCAACGAGGAGCGTCGACCCCGGGGAGGCTGAGGCATGACCTCGTCGGAGATGGGGAGCATTGTAAGCGGCAAAAAGCTGTGGCATCCCAGGCAGAGGTGATGAATGGGGGTTGACAGTTTTGAAGATGGGGCCTTAAATGAGTTTAACTTCCCAAAAAATTCCCTTGTGAGAGTGCACCTAGCCGAGCCCTCAAAAGATTTAATCACTCAGGCTTATTAGGGGAAGCGTCGCCTCCCTTTCAAATTTGAATAGACGGAACGAGTTCTCAGTAAGCCTTCCCCTTTCGACGCTAGCACCTTCCTCCTTGCCCCCCACGTCCAACACACACGCTCGATGGCACTCCGCCTACCTCGCACACCACTTTGATTTGTTCGTCGGTGGTGCCATTGTTGCTGAATCGACAAATCTAGCCGCCGCCACTGCCGTAGCAGCCCCCGAGAGAGGGCCACGACAATCACCCCAAAAAAACACTTAGAGCATCTATAGCTGCGTACATCTAATCTGACCCCTCAGACATCCGCGGACAATGATCGGTCACCTCTCAAATATTCATTCTCATAGCCATGTCCCGAATTTTTTCCTTATACATCCGGGCACATGCATGTGATTGGTAGAGATGGAGTGAGAGAAAGAAGAGAAAGAATAAACAAAGAGAAAAGGTGGTCCAAGTTGGATCTAATCCTATGTGGCGGACAATGGACCACTAACGGACACGCCCGGGCACATCTCATACTCATCCCATATATAAGGGCAATATGAGGAGTGTCGGACAGCCAGGACATTTAAGAAAGCTTTGAAGGGTCTGGTTGTTGGGTCTACTTTTTTCTTCTCTCCCGTTTGGTCAGTGGTCCTGCGTTCGTCCGATTAATTTGAGGAGTTCGACGGTAGATGCTCTTAGGCTGGTTGTAATGGGGAGTATCTTATAGTAGTATCATGCATATGATACTAGTGTATGATACTCCCTTCGTAATGCATAGTATCATGTAGTACTCTATTTATTGTCATGACATAAAGTAGCATAGTATTTATTATGATACGGTATCATGATATGATACTCTACCATCTCTTTCTTCATTTAAGGCTATGACACCTCATCAAAATTGTCTAGTTGACATGCATGATACTACCTATGATACTACCATTACGACTAGCCTTGCAAAATTTTACAGTTGACCCCCGGTCAGGTTTTACATGCATTTAGTTTGGGTCCACTGGTGTCTACTGCACACAAACGTACGTGGATGGGCACATTTATGATTTTATCTGCCGTGGTACACGAAACTAAATGTGTTCAGACAGGAGTCGTACCGGATGGTGCCCAGAAGGACTGACACCCGTTGCGCGGCAGGGGAGCTGGAAGCCACTACTCCACCTACGACGCGATTACGAATTCATGGTGCATGAGTATACGAGTCCACGCCCGACAAATCCTCATTGCCAAACCAGGAGGGCCACGCGCATGGACATGGTCCACGACGAGGGCCTCGGTTTCCGCGGAGAATCAATGGCAAGGCTGCCGCCGGTCAGTCTTGCCATTGATTTCTCATGGGCGACGCGTCATGGAACGGCGCGCCTATGCCTCTCCTCCCTCGCACACGTTCATACAGGCGCGGCGCGGTTATATAGCCGGTGACCTCACTCGCATGTGCCCACACTAGCCCCCGCCCCTCACCGCCGCCCAGCCTCTCCCTCTGCCTCTCCCGAGCGCCGCCGCCCAGCCCCTCCCTCTCCCTCTCTACCTCTCCCAAGCCCGTCGTCATGGCAGAGCGTTTTTCCGGAGACGAGGCGGCGGCAACGGCTTCGGCCGCCGTTCACTGCGCGAACAGGAGTCTTGGCTCCTGTTCCACCGACACGCCGGGCCATGGGCGTCAAGGAGGTTCGGGTCCTCCTCCTCTTCTTCCTCCTCGCGATCTTCCTCACACTCCTCTGGTGCTCCGGCCCTGCTCGGCGTTAAGGCCGAGCCCGCGGAGGAGACGCCGCTCGGCCGACGTACTCGCAGTGCCGACACCGTCATCAATGAGGGCGACCGGTGCGCCTCCTCGTCGGCTCCTCCTCCGCGCTTCGTCAAGCCAAAGACGGAGCCGGGGAGAGCGCCGGTGAAGACGGAGCCGGGGCTCGCGCCGGTGAAGAAGAAGCCGGCCGCGCCGATGAAGATGGAGCTCGACGACGATGAGCGGCCCTGGAATGAGCGCGCAGGGACTCCATAGCGATGGAGAAGGAGCGCCTGGAGAAGACGAAGGAGCGCCAGTGCGCCGCCCTGCGCCGCTTCGCGGAGCACCGACGCGGCCGCGACGAAGGCGGGGTCGTCGTCATCTCCGACCGCGACGACGACGACGCGCCGCCGCCACCAGCCCGCATTGGCGACGCCAGTCAGGGGTCCACCAGGGACGGCCGCGTCCAGGAGGAGAAAGTCCGACGACGGCGGCGACGATGGCGGCGACGACGGCGACTACTCGGCGTTCAGCCAGTTTCTCTTTTAGTTTAGTTATCTATTTTGCTATGTAATGAAAACCGGCGAACATGTCTAATATATGCCCAAGTTTACCGAAATTTATCGTGTTTAGCCAAACTTCGCCGAACTGTACCGAAATTTGCTATACAAATTTTATTTTTAAACACGCCTGGGGGCAGCCCTGAAGCCGGCGGCTGGAGACCAACTAGCCCCCAGGCTTAATTTTTACGCCGGCTCACCCCCAGACGGCGATTTTAGGCGCCTCCTAGAGGGCCAACGGCTGGAGATGCTCTTAGATCTACTGCTTTGTTTTCTTCCACCGGGGCATGTAGCGCGTTCGTATGCATGTCTCTGCAGTGCACCGCATTGATCTGGGTGTTTATTTTTTAAATTTAAAATGGTGTTTTGCTCAGATCTCTGGGTGAACATGAATGACGGTGGGTTGATTAACTAGGCATTGTGTGCATAATACTGACGTAAAAGCATTTCAGTACTTGGTTTTTCTGTGAAGCCATATTTGTATTAAACGAGTCAAAGCCTTAAACGATGGATTCATTTATGTATGACCAAGATATATATGTGTTCCCGGGCAGAAACCCGCTAACCCACTTCGCACTAGTAGCGCAATTAAGAGGTGGATAAAATATATTTTTTATAGATAAGGTAAGGCCCTGATTTTTAGGAGGCGAGATACGTGCGTCTGATCAGAAACTACTTCCTGATTCTAGGCTGGCTATTTGCAGCGATTCCGAGTGGATAAGCATCCGTTAGAAGCTGGCTAACTAACTAGTTCTCACTGGACCCCCTTTGTATATTCATCTTTTCAACAGGAGCGTATTTACCTTTTCATTTTCAAAATGATTATTTATCATGAAGTATATATGTGTACTTTATTCCAATAATAGGAGCATGTGTCCCTTCGTCGGAGTGGGAGTATATACCCATTTTTTAATTAGAAGTACACATGGAGCGTCTATGCTTTTGGGAATAAGAGTATGCAGTATTTCTTTTATTTGGTATATATACTATAGCAACTGAGTATGTAGCGTCTCCAAATATAAGAGTGCACATACTCCAGAAAGGAAAATCTCCAAATGAAAAGTAGTATACATGCTCCTAAAAATAGAGTATCTTCAAGGATGTGTCTAGGGCACATCTAGATGTGCTTTAGTTATTGCACATCTAAGTGAATGAATCAAACATAAAGAGAAAAAGAAAAAAAATATCGACACGAATCTCGACGTAAGATCACTGACATAGAACTTAGATGTGCGATACTTATAACACATCTTTTTTTAGAAAAGGAGGATTACCCCCGGTCTCTGCATCTGAGCGATGCATGCAGCCATTTTATTAATTATTCTCAGAGACCTTACAAATCATTACATCAGTAAGCCTGAAGCCACCATCTTCGCGACACCTGTCACTACTCCTATTCCCTTGATGTAGGGGTGCCGAATGTCCGAGCCTAATACCAAACAGACATCGCACAAAACCTAACATCTAATGCCGGTTGCCCCATCCCAGCCACTTACCGGGAATGAGTCACACACCGGTCCGGCGCACTCACCGAGGCTACCGCAGCCGTCATCCACCTAACCATCTTCAGAGCAGGTACCGACGCAAAGACCTTGCTAGGTCAGCTGTCGACGCCACCATGACGCCAGACAGCGCCGCCGCCCTGCGCTCGTCCATCTAGCCGCATCTGTCGTCGATATCCAGCTGCACCATGCCGCCAATATTCGTCGTCATCGACGCGGTAGAAACAACGCCACACCTCCTGGCAACCTCCACACCATCGCCACTGCTGGAGCTACTGGAGTCCATCACCCACAGCATCTCTCCGCCGAACATCAAAACCTCCCAAGACGGCGCCTCCATGGAGGGTACGACGCGAAGGACGCCGCCGCCGCCCAATCCAGACTGAATTTTGGACTTTCGTCCGGGAGGGGTTCGGAGATGGATAGGAGAGACCTCGACATCGCCTCCACGGAGGGTAACAGCGTCGAGAGACGTCGCCGATGCCGGACCGAACAAGTCGATCAAAGTTTCCTCCGGTCCACATCCTATACCACCAAAACTCCATCGGCTCCGGATCCGGCTGGACCACGAACTGGAACCTGCAGAGATGAAAGAGCCATGGGGTCCAACCCACCATGAAGGAGGATCGAGAAGACTCCATCGTTATCTCCAAGCGCCGAATCCAGCGATCCGGCGTGGTCAGCGACGACCACCACCACCCCGCGGCGGCTGATGGCGTTCAAGCCCAAGACCCAGATTGGATCCGATCTGAACCCGGCAGCGCCCGCGACCACCGATCTTTCCACCACGCAGCCGTCACCACGCCGCGAGCAGGCCGCCGCCGCCGCCGCGCCACACGACGTCACCAAGAAACCTGCCGCGCCACGCCGCCCAACCCTGCGCTAGTCCGGCGCCCCGTCCGATCTGGCTGCCCCGCGCCAGCCGAGATAGACAAGAGGGAGATACGCCCCGCCGCCGCCCAGCCGGCCAAGCTTTGCCCGGCGGCGCTGCGGGGACGGCGAGGGGAGGTGGAGGCGGGAGGAGGGACGAGAGGACGGCGGCTAGGGTTCCCCCTGGGTCGCCCGCGGGGGCGACACGAGGGGGATGTGCTTTAGCAAAACTGTATCTTCAAATACATACACAAAACATAGTATATGCTACTTTGTGGTAGTATCGCTTGTTTAGGTAGGATAACATATAGTCTGGGCTGTATGGATTGCAACGTAGTATATCCGTATGTGAAGTATGTCATAAATGGCATGGTTTCATCTACATATTTCTTTATCAGTATATATCATTGTAAGAGTGTATGGAGTATATTCAATAAGAGAGAATGGAGTATGTTGTATTTCAAAATAAATAGTATGGAGTATGGAGTATACTCAACAAGAGAGAATGGAGTATGTTGTATTTCCAAATAAATAGTATGGAGTAAGGAGTATGGAGTATATATCATAATATGTCCAAAATTCTCAGTGTCCAAAGATGGGAAGATGACATGGATTCTTAGAAAATATGGAGTATATGGTATCTTAGAAAGCCAATGCGTAGTATAGATCATAGGGAACGTATACGCGCCTAGATGCGCTAGCTTTTACAGCAAATCCAAGGGAGAGAGAGCGGGATAATTAGGTCACGTTCATTAAGTTGTGGAACGTACCAAATTCATCTTGGTGGGGCGGCAGCGGTGGCCGCACGTACGGCCGCGTCTTGTGAGGTAGATCGAAAAACGAGAGGATTAATGATGTACTGTTGTTTTTTTAGGGCAAGAAAGTAGGAAAGTTTGGTATGTTATTGGATTGGATCTAGAAACCGGCAGGCGGCAGTACCGTGGCACCTACGACCCGTTTAGCGAAGCACGTATCTAAAAGTACCCAACGGCTTAAAAGGTGGAGGTAACTACCACTAGGTGATAGAGTCTATTTTCCCTATATATATACATACACTAGCCGCGTACATTTCTACCCGTATTTTAACAAACAAGACGGAATTAATAGCACAAATCATCCATGCATACCATGCAAATTAAGTCTAGTACAACAAGGTCCCAAATTCGATTAGATCCCGGATGTCCAACAAGTTTTTCATGAACGGATCATGTTGTCCCACACAAACTTCCCCCCGGTTTCATCCAATAGTGTGCGCACATAAACGCCCATCTCTCTATCTTGTGGTACGCCATAGCAGCACGTGCGGGCTACATATAATGTGTCGACCAACATTGAGTAAATATAATGTGTAGACCAACATTGAGTGAATGAATCAATCAATAAGTTGAGCAAGAGGGAGAAAAACTTACGATCTCGTCCTCTGTCGCATGTAGTGGGCACCTTGCCTCGAGCTGACGAACCACGTCGCTAAACTTGGTGACGCTGATCTGGATAGCGTGCCAGTGATATGACAACGACCTCGCGTTGTGTGGTTGAATAATGTACATGTCGTAGTGCACAATGTGCTTTCATGCGTGAAACATTTCATGACTTGCCCCCAGAAGGGCTCCCCTCTGCTTCTGCTTATGAAACCCGCGGATACGACCAGCCACACATCGCAAAACAAGTCATCCTCCGTAGTCGATTAGCTAACCATCTTGCGTAATCTAAAAAACAACATAGCATTTTGAAAATAAGCTTAATGGCATTTGACGAACACCTGCCAGGTGTGGTGTCCGGCATGGAGGTCATCGACAGGGGGCGGAGTGTACCTGGGTACAAACATCTCCACGGTGGAAAGCTTTGTAGTGATGGAGAGCGGGCGCGTCGGTGCTGGTTGCAGACGTCCAGCAATACCTACGTGGCGGCCGGAGACGTACGGCAGCGGCGACGACGGAGGTGGGGGGTGCGGATGCAAAGCAAGTGAGAGAAGGGTCAGAGTGGAAGGAAATGGGACCGGGAGGGGGATTGGGTGGGCCGACGATGTCGGAGTCCTATGTTTCAGGTGTCCGAACTCCCGCATACCTTCCCCACTTTGTTTTCAATTTGCGGGAGGAAATCACGCCCGGACCACCGCACGTACCAATACATACCCTTGTTGGATGATTTTTTTTGTCCAGACAGTGTGATCCGGACGGATATACTAGTTCGCCTTGGAGATATCCTAATGTAAATATTTGCAACGCAAGCCATCTGCCAATTGCATAGCAAATAAATATTCCAGTTCTTCACCCTCAACGTATCTTACCCACAACTGAAAATTTATACAGAACAACATAAATTTCTACTACGTCGACTACTCATGCTATCCCACTGTAAAAAGAAGGTGGACTTTAGGCCCTAACCAGTCCTAACAAAGAATCTTTACCCCTTGTGACAGGATCACTGGTCGATCAGACTGCTACACAATTAACAATTCAGCAGGAGCAAAACATCCCAAACCCAGGGCTGGATGAATATAACCACCTGCCTACCTAGCTAGATGTTCCAAGCCCACCGAATCCGTTGTACGCACTCACAAAGGACAGGGAATCCAGCAGGAGTACTGCTTTAACAAAGCTCCTGCTTTAATCTCACTATAAACTAAACCTTTTAGCTGCCAGATGCTTAGCAGTGCCAACATCACCCACTGTCACTGTCGCATCATATAGCACATGAGATGCTAGCTCGGCCATGTGGGCCACACGGTCGTCGCAATAAAGTTGTATACATCACATGGAACTGCCTTACAAGCAGCCACGACATGTATTGTTGTAAGCCAGGGTCAGGGTCACTACCGATCAAGGCTAAATTTCGTGTTTTGACCCTTTTCTAAAACCTATTCATAATTATCTTAGTTTGAAATTTTTTCGAGATTCTAACTCTTGTGCTATCGCCAGGGACCATGGCAGTAGGGTTGCATGCCCTACCGCCAAAAACCTCCTAAGTATTGAAGACAGTGTGTGCTCGTGCCCACCGTCAAGCACGCTGACAGTAGGGCTGTGCAGGCTACCGCTAACCCGGTTGATGATAGCGATGTTTCCTACCGCCAAAGTCCCTGGTTGTAGGCTGATAGACCCTACCGCCATGGACTCTAGCGGTAGTAAAAGGGTCAGATCTTGAAAAAATTTCAAACTAGGATCAAATCTCGAATAGATTTCAGAAAAGGATCAAAACACGAAAATTTGCCACCGATCGAGGCCGGGCCAACCGATTAAAGGCGGTGATTGAGCTTGACATGCCAACGTATGTAAGCTAGATCAGCTGGTATCGTGTAACTGTCGTTCATACGTGTAATCTCAATGCCTCGTAGACCAGCCGATTAGTGTGCGCGTGTTTTTTCTTCGTTTTCTATATGCATGACTGAAATGTAATTTGCTTGTTTGTACGTGGCCATATTTTCAAATTTCACATGTAATGCTCTAGTCACCACGTGTTTAATTACTTGTTTGGTTGTTAACAACGGTACCGATGGTTACATGTCCGTCTAGCAGGATAGATACTCTGCTCGCCCGATCGTACGTGACGCTGACTGATCGTCTACACGCAGACAGCCGAAATTACGGCATGATTATGACCTACGTGGCATCTTAGCCAACCTCGCGTCAATGCATGGTTATTATCACGATGTCGGTCCACTGCACGACGATGAACAAGCAACAAACTTCAGCTGGCTCGAACAAACTTAATCATGTACGTGTACACCTAGCGTACTAGCTAGCATCATTTTCGTAGCCAAGAACAACGACACGCACTAGCTACCAACGATGGTACCGCCTTCACACACACACACACACACACACACACACACACACACGATGCATGTTACACCCTGGGCCATGCATGGCATGATTACACGCACTCGCACACATCTGTACAAAGACAAGAGGAGGGTCGACGTGACGGCGATGGCAAAAAGCTGCATGGCTCCATGCATGCATCAAGATTCGTTCCCCAACCCCGTTTCACATTCGCCGGAGGGACTACCCTACTGGGTTAGCTTTGATATGTGTCTGCACAGTGCACAGTAATGAGACGACGGACTACGTGTCAGTACCCTCCTGATGATCGCTGAGGGACCCGGGACGGGCCTCTGCACTTGCCGACTACTGTACGTGAGAAGGATGCACAATAGCTCCATGGATAATGATCCATTTATTGTATTTTTTTGCGGGAAAATGATCCATTTATTGTTGAAGGCCCCCAATGATTATTTTACCAACTACCAATGTTCAATTCGACCTTGATCGACCTGCAGGGGACTGCTCCAGCGCAGTCGTTTTATTTGCGGTTCTTTTAGTCACTCCGTTTTTTGTTTAGTTCTTGACCAAAGTCAAACTTTAGAAACACTGATCAAATTTACAGAAAAATGTATTGACATCTACAATACCAAATCAATACTGTTGGATTCATTATCGAACATATGTTCACACCATATATATTTGTCATTGTAAATGATTATACTGTTTGACATAGGACAAAGCTAATATCCGGAGTAAATAAAAACAGTGGGAGTTCACATGGAGTTGCATGGATTTTTTTACTGTGTTATTATTGGGCTTTTCCTATGTTTTTCTATGCGTTCAGTTGAATTGGTATGTCAATCTTGTACTTAGACGTGATACAGTTGGGTGGTTCGATACAATGCGGGAGGGACATGAAAGGCATGCATAGTAGAAAGCGACCAGACATTCCCCTTCCCTGGCCATGGCCTATATATGCTCATCCATCCAATCCCCCAATTATAATTTGGTTACTGAGGTATATATGAGTTCTACTATAAGGAATCAATCATAAACAAGAGTTGTATAACATGTATGTATCATATAGGCTACGTAGAGTTTATGAGGCCCCGGCCCGTCCCGTCCCCTCCCCCCCCCCCCTCCTGATCCCGCATCTGCGCCGCCTCCACGGGAGGTGGCCGGGGCGGCACACTCCCTCCCCTCCCTCTTGGCCGTTCCTTCCACTAGATCTCCCCCGCCATCGCCGGGGTGGTGCCGGCGGCGGCGCGCGTCCCCTTCCCGGGGCAGGGGACGGCGGCGATGCAGCTCGGCTGGGCGGTGGGCGAGATGACGGTGCTGCCACTTGGCGGCGGGGCGGCATGGTGGCATGAGGTGGCCGGCGGCGCGCCCCCGGGCCAGATTTGGCCCCTGCGGGGCCCATCTTGGTCCTAGCAGGTCGGCCATTGGGGCGGCTTCGTCGTCTTCTGCGTGACGCGAAGGATGAATAGTTCGGACTGGAGGTGTGGCGCCGACGGTGTGCCTTCTGCAGCATAACGGCGGGAGCTTTACATGCATCTGAGTTCCCGACTGGGCATGTGGGCCCACGGCCCTGGTATGCTCCTGCTGTCGTGTTCGGTCGGTTACTGTCATTAACGGTGGAGGGTGGGCCCTCCCGCATGCCGACGGTGCTGTTGTCCCTAGTCCCGGCTCCTCTTCTTCGTTGAGAAGGCCCCTTTCGTGGTGCCGTGGAGAGACGGCACGGAAGCTTCAAGATCTTTTGGGCGCAGGGGAGTCGTCTGTTTGGTGGCGTGCTCCGGAGCGCTCGAGGTGAAGGTTGGGATCGGGAGAAATCCCTGTCGGCCGAGCCGAATCAGGCGCGGTGGTGCCTGAGGATGCTGCCAGACCTTCCTGGAGGACGTCGGGGGCTACCCTTCCTCTCTCCTCGCCGAGTACCGGGGAAAACCCTTGGCAGCAGTGTCGTTATCGGCACATCCCTTCTTGGAGGTGTTGATTGGCACCGGTGCTTCGGAGTATAGGAGCTTGGTGGAGGTTCCCCGGTGGGCACGGCGGTCGCGAAGCTTCTTTTCGTTTTTGTTGATTCGCTAGTGTCAGCATTTGTTTCTTTTGTTTTTCTCTTTGTTTCTTTTGGGCGTGTCTGTGCTGCTTCCGTCCCAGAGTCTATCGTTGGTTGTATTGATGATTGTTGCTTTGTAATACAAAGCGGGAAAAACCCTATTTCATCTTAACATGTATGCATCAAGCTTAATTTAACCATGGCCGAGTCGACCAGCTATGTGCAAACCGCTATAATTTTGCTATCTGTGCAAAATGTGATTCAAAACACAAGTACGAAATGTAAGCTTCTTTTGGTCTAATAATTTAATATGGCTTAGAGTTGGTACTTGGCTGTTTGAAGAGACGAAATACGAATTAGCGTATTCGATTTCAAGGGTATCATTACCCGCAAAAAAAAAGATTTAAGGGTATCATGAGTACGAGTGTGCATATTAGGTGCGTTGGAGAGTCGCATGCCCCCGTCCTCCTGTGGTACCCGAGCCATTGTATCGGAGATCCGATAATGATGGTCGAAGGCCAGCAGATTTGCAAAACCGCCCGTCCAGTATGTCGCGTAGATTCAGGGACTTCGACAATGACTGTTAGATTGGAGATCCGACGGCCTAGGTGTCATGGGAAGACATATATTTTATAGCAT
>NC_053028.1:690741680-690858415 GCF_003073215.2 Triticum urartu
TGTATGTGAACGTAAGAATCTATCACACCCGATCATCACGTGGTGCTTAGAAATGAACGAACTGTCGCAACGGTGCACAGTTAGGGAGAACACTTTCTTGAAATTTTAAAGAGGGATCATCTTATTTACTACCGTTGTTCTAAGCAAATAAGATGTATAAACATGATAAACATCACATGCAATCAAATAGTGACATGATATGGCCAATATCACTTTGCTCCTTTTGATCTCCATCTTCGGGGCTCCATGATCATCATCGTCACCGGCATGACACCATGATCTCCATCATCGTGTCTTCATGAAGTTGTCTCGCCAACTATTACTTCTACTTCTACAGCTAACGGTTAGCAATAAAGTAAAGTAATTACATGACGTTTATGTTGACACGCAGGTCATAAATAAATTAAGACAACTCCTATGGCTCCTGCCGGTTGTCATACTCATCGACATGCAAGTCGTGATTCCTATTACAAGAACATGATCAATCTCATACATCACATATCATTCATCACATTCTTCTTGGCCATATCACATCACATAGCATACCCTGCAAAAACAAGTTAGACGTCCTCTAATTGTTGTTTGCATGTTTTACGTGGCTGCTATGGGTTTCTAGCAAGAACGTTTCTTACCTATGCAAAAACCACAACGTGATATGCCAATTGCTATTTACCCTTCATAAGGACCCTTTTCATCGAATCCGATCCGACTAAAGTGGGAGAGACAGACACCCGCCAGCCACCTTATGCAACTAGTGCATGTTAGTCGGTGGAACCGGTCTCACGTAAGCGTACGTGTAAGGTTGGTCCGGGCCGCTTCATCCCATAATGCCGCCGAATCAAGATTGGACTAGTAACGGTAAGCATATTGAACAAAATCAATGCCCACAACTACTTTGTGTTCTACTCATGCATAGAATTTACACAATAGACCTAGCTCATGATGCCACTGTTGGGGAACGTAGCAGAAATTCAAAATTTTCCTACGTGTCACCAAGATCTATCTATGGAGAGACTAGCAACGAGGGGAAGGAGAGTGCATCTACAAGATCGCTAAGCGGAAGCGTTCAAGAGAACGGGGTTGATGGAGTCGTACTCGTCGTGATCCAAATCACCGATGATCCTAGCGCCGAACGGACGGCACCTCCGCGTTCAACACACGTACGGAGCAGAGACGTCTCCTCCTTCTTGATCCACCAAGGGGGGAGGAGAGGTTGATGGAGATCCAGCAGCACGACGGCGTGGTGGTGGAAGTAGCGGGATTCCAACAGGGCTTCGCCAAGCGCTGCGGGAAGAGGGAGATGTGTCACGGGAGGGAGAGGGAGGCGCCAGGCCTTAGATGGTGCTGCCCTCCCTTTCCCCCACTATATATAGGGCCAAGGGAGAGGGGGGCGCAGCCTTGGCCCCTCCTCCAAGGAAGGGTGCGGCCAAGGGAGGAGTCCCTCCTCCCCAAGGCACCTCGGAGGTGCCTTCCCCCTTTAGGACTCTTCCTTTCCCCTTCTCTTGGCGCATGGGCCTCTTGGGGCTGGTGCCCTTGGCCCATATAGGCCAAGGCGCACCCCCTACAGCCCATGTGGCCCCCGAGGCAGGTGGCCCCACCCGGTGGACCCCCCGGGACCCTTCCGGTGGTCCCGGTACAATACCGGTGACCCCGAAACTTGTCCCGATGGCCGAAATAGCACTTCCTATATATAATTCTTTACCTCCAGACCATTCCGGAACTCCTCGTGACGTCCAGGATCTCATCCGGGACTCCGAACAATGTTCGGGTTACCGCATACTAATATCTCTATAACCCTAGCGTCACCGAACCTTAAGTGTGTAGACCCTACGGGTTCGGGAAGCATGCAGACATGACCGAGACGTTCTCCGGTCAATAACCAACAGCGGGATCTGGATACCCATGTTGGTTCCCACATGTTCCACGATGATCTCATCGGATGAACCACGATGTCGAGGATTCGATCAATCCCGTATACAATTCCCTTTGTCTATCGGTACGATACTTGCCCGAGATTCGATCGTCGGTATCCCGATACCTTGTTCAATCTCGTTACTGGCAAATCTCTTTACTCGTTCCGTAACACATCATCCCGTGATCAACTCCTTGATCACATTGTGCACATTATGATGATGTCCTACCGAGTGGGCCCAGAGATACCTCTCTGTCACACGGAGTGACAAATCCCAGTCTCGATTCGCGCCAACCCAACAGACACTTTCGGAGATACCCGTAGTGCACATTTATAGTCACCCAGTTACGTTGTGACGTTTGGCACACCCAAAGTATTCCTACGGTATCCGGGAGTTGCACAATCTCATGGTCTAAGGAAATGATACTTGACATTAGAAAAGCTTTAGCATAGGAACTACACGATCTAGTGTTATGCTTAGGATTGGGTCTTGTCCATCACATCATTCTCCTAATGATGTGATCCCATTATCAACGACATCCAATGTCCATGGTCAGGAAACCGTAACCATCTATTGATCAACGAGCTAGTCAACTAGAGGCTTACTAGGGACATGGTGTTGTCTATGTATCCACACATGTATCTGAGTTTCCTATCAATACAATTCTAGCATGGATAATAAATGATTATCATGAACAAGGAAATATAATAATAATCAATTTATTATTGCCTCTAGGGCATATTTCCAACACTTGTTTCATAGTTAATGTGCTATCTATTTTCTGTTACACCTATGCATGATCACTAATATTGTTCCTACCTTGTTTGCTGTCTTGGTAGGCGAATTTTGAGATGAACACGGACTCGGAGACCATCAAGACCGCGTGCAAAGATATTCTGCATAAAAATTCAAAGAACAGACGCCATCAGATCAAGAAGAAGTATTTTGATTCCGTAGCCGCAAATAAAGTCAGCAGTAAGTCTCCGGTACCTGATCTGACGGATGGTGAATGGCAAGGTCTGGTGGAGATGTGGTCTACCCCAAGACACAAGGTTTGTCTCTTCTTTGTTTGATGCTTTATGTTCTACACATGATATGCTAGTGCTAGATCATGCTGACAGTATGCTTTTTTGTAGGAAACCTGTGTGTCGAACAAGATGAATCGAGAAAAAGTCGTGTACAATCAAAGAACTGGTTCCAGGAACTACACAGCACACATTTTTGCCACTGTGAGAACTTTTCTCTAGAGACCTTACCGTTTGATCCTCGTTGAATAACATTTCTGATTCTTGCTGAATAACATTTTGATTTTTGTTGAAAAACATTTCAGAAAGAAGAGCGTAAGGGTAAGGAGCTGTCTGCGATTGACTTGTTTAAGACCACCCACAACAGCAAGAAGCACGGGTTTTCGGAGCCAGTCAAGACTGCTATAGTAAGTCACTCCATGCTTTGTCCATGCCCTGTTTGATTCACAACCAGCTTTGATGCTGTTTGATGCTTTGATGATTTGATGATGTTTGATTCGGAGCCAGTTCCATGCTTTGATGCATTTTGATAGTTCCATGCTAGGCTTAATGAAGATATCAGAACAGCTTAATGAAGATAGTTCCATGCTGTTTGATTCACACACGCTGTGTTCCATGCTTTGATGTTGTTTGATAGTTCAACAAAGATATCAGAACTTGCTGTAGCTATTTGTTGCATTTTTTATGACATGATGAAATTTGATCTGAATGTTAGTCGGGAAGCCATCTTATATAGAACCACCATTCTAGGCTTAATGTAGCGATCATATTGTTCCAATTGCATGTCTCCAGGTCACTAGTCATCATCTTTTTGTATAGATTTTGTGTGCTGGTTTGGTTACTTCAAATAATCCATTTGTGTGATGGTTTGGTTTCTCCACTAATGCCTATCATTTTCCTCCATATGCTAGCTTGAGATGGAAAAAAATGAAGGACGCGCCGGTACCAGAAGGTGAAGAGCCAAAGTCTACTATTCAAAATGCCGAAGAAGTGCTGTTGAAATCTGTCAAGCAAAGCACATTCCTCACGAATGTTGGGCTCCAGTCATCTAGGAACAACTCCCGCAAAGCAACTGCTAAAGTGGCTGCTCATGTTCGTGACCTTGAGCAGAAGCTAGAGAGGTCCGAGCTTCAAGCTGAACTGGTGCAAGAAGAATTGGCAGCAATCAAGATGAAGGCGGAAGAATCTGAAGCTGCACGCGACAAGGAACTTGAGCTGCTGCGCAAGAAGTCTCAAGAACAGGAAGAGAAGTTAGCCCACTTGATGGCTCTCTTTGGAGCTAAGGTAGTTTGATGGCTGTGTCGTGAACCTCTTTGTCTTTGAGCTAAGGTAGTTGTTGCATTTTGAACCTGTGAACCTGGGAGCTGAGCTGAGAGCTATTGCATTTTGTTGCATTTTGCTGTTTAAACTAGAGCACATGGATCTTGTGAAGTTATGTGATCACTTGTGCACCTGGGCCTTTCTGTGAAGTTATGTGATCTTGTGAACCTGGATCACTTGTGGATCATTTTGTTTATTTTCTGTGAAGTTATGTGGATCACTTGTGCACCTGGGCTTGTGGATCACTTGTGCACCTGGGCCTTTCTGTTATAGTTATGCAAAATGAGAACCTGGGCTCTAAAAAGGCCAAGGCCCAAACAAGAATTACACCAAAAAGGCTTGGACCTAAAAAAGAAATGATTGTAAGAAAAAAAATTATAAAAGGCTGCATAACAGAAAATAAAAAGGCTAAGGCCCAAATTCGAACTAGACTAAAAAGGATGTGGCCCAAAACAATAGTGGACTATAAAAAAATTCATCAAAAAAAGGCTCCATTCCCAGAAAATAAAAGGCCAAATTATTGGGCCAGGCCCATGCACATAAGCAAAATAAAGAGAAAAAAATTAAACGGGCCGAATTATTGGGCTTGGCCCATGTAGACGGCTGAAATGGACCGGGCTGATTCTATTTTACGACCTTTTCATGTGGTCGTAATTCTGCCACGTCAGCTTGCCATGGTGGATCTGACATGGTGTGGTCGGATTGCTAGTGACCAAAATAATTGGTCGTTAAATCTACAACCATTTTTTGGTCATAAACGTCTACGACCATTCCAGAAGAAAGGTCACTATAGTCAGTTAACGACGACCAGCTTTTGACCTTATGTTTTTTGTCACAAAAAGGTCACAAATTGAAAACAGTGACCATTCAGTGACCAATAGTGGTGGTCACAAGTTGACATATTTCTTGTAGTGCTCGTTTATAAAATCAACTGAATCAGCTTATTTGTCAACTAATCTAAAAATGTCAACCCTAGGGCACAGGACAAACAAATCACAGAATCTAAACTAATCTAAATTATGTCAACCCTACGGCACATGACAACAAATCCACAACATCTACTCCATCTGATAGGATAGAGCAATATGGACCCTAACCCTAGAGTACACTAGCAACGCAATTGAATGGGAGTACTCATTGAATGGAGAACGGGAAGGGGAAGAGCAAAGAAAAGTGGATCTCACTATACGCCGCCGTAGGATGACCCGATGTGTTGGCTTCCCGTTGGATTGGCCTTCACCGCCGCGGCGAATGCTCTCGCCGCCCGGTATTCCATCGAATATTGCGGGTCCTCCTCCTCTGATTCCTCCGTCGGCTTGCTAGGGTTCGAGCTCCCGCAAAGCTCGCCTGGATCCACTACGGGTCCTCCTCCGCTGCCGGGCGGAGCGCCGCCACCAACAACTCTACCTTTCACCGGGCTACGCATCTCCGCGGTGCGAGGGGCAAGGGGGCGACGGCGGCGGGAGCGAGGGGGGGGGGCGACGGCGGCGGGAGCGAGGGGGAGGGGCGGCAGCGGCGGGAGTGAGGGGAGGGGGCGACGGCGGCGGGAGCGAGGGGAAGGGGGAAGAAGAATGGGGAAACAGAGACGGATGCGTGAATGACTAAAGACGAGACCTAACGCGCCATCTAACGCCGTCTGCTGGCTGTCAGGACGGCCTGGAGTGCCATGTAGGCGAAAAACGGGCCCCAGCTGTCATAAACTCACTTAACACGGCCCAATCCGCCGATCAGTGGTTTTTGCAAAAGAATTATGTTAGACGTGGTGCTGTCTGTAGCGAATCTGTATCCTAGTGTTTTTCGCAAACTTAGCCCTCAAAATGGTGGTTTTATGCAATTTACTCCTGGTTAAGCTTACAATATCCATCATGGAATACTGCCTTCGCTACGCATTCATCTTCAAGGAACAAGGGATGATGGAAACGCTATCAAAGCTGGAATAGTACATGGGGTTGGTTTCAGAGGAGCAGGGAACTCTACGAGACATGGAGGTCATAGTTAGTGAAGCAATTCTTTAGAGGCTTAAATTCAGGAAAGTGCAGTCACTTGACTCCCCCATCGAGCTGCATATTTTCTCTTCTTCCCCTTGGCATCATGCGCTAGCTCTGGGACTAGCAACATGCATAACACTGAGGCAAGAGCTTACGAAGAATCCCTTCCTAATTGGCAATCTCATCGAGATCTTGGAGCTAGAGGTAGGCTCCATCTACCTAGAACAGTCGAAGTTCATGATGGATATCATCTCCAAGATCTCCATGGATCAGATTGGGAGAGTCCAAGTTATCATTAAAAAGTTGGTGAAATGGTTTTTTTAGGAGGATGAATCCTCAAATCAACTATGAGCAGAGGCAGGGGAAGCACTCGTGATGCTAGCAATGGAGAGCCCTAGCAACTGCTCAACTATGCTGGACGAGAAATATTACGAGCGATATCGCCAACAAACTTCAGTGTGGTCGGCACATATACCCAGCTGCAAGTCTACTTCAGAGTCTGTGCAAAAACTCTAGGGGCTCATTCGGTTTGGAGGAAATCTAACCGTAGGAATTTGGAGTAGTATAGGAATTTGATAGGATGGCACTTGCCACCCTAAGGAATTGACTTGCCTCGTTCCTACGCGCAAAATGAGCTTTGAGTGGATGTGTAGTTTCCTCCAAAAGCATAGGAAATGAATAGTATTCCTACGAAATTCCTTTATGCATTTCCTACAAACCGAATGCATATATAGGAAATTTTCCTCTGGAATCCTTGTTCCCATGTTTTTCCTATAAAAATCCTCCAAACTGAATGAGGCCTAGGGAATTAGTGTTGAGACATCAAGGTTCAAACCATGGCTTGTCATCTACCTTGACAGCCGTGAAATCAGCTTGGTAAAGTTAGTTACCATGAAACATCTTTAAGACCAGAGCTTCCAATGCAAACAAACGTTCACCCAAACCCAACACACCAGCTCTGACATTGAGCAGCGCCATAAACCATTACTAAAATTGTCCCCGTGATTGTCTACAAAGAAAACATAAAACAGCGTCACTTACGGAAGAGATGCGCGGAGAGGTCGCTCTTACTTATCACCTGCGGGCATGATCTGCGAAATAGCCAGCCTGAGGAAGCTCCTCGCCACCCTCCCATCCGCCGCCGCGCCTGCGGCCTTCGCCTCCTCCGCAGCAAAGGAACAACGACAGCGTCCGCCGGAGGCCTCTTCTTCGGCGATTCCCTGAGGCGCGGAGACTGCCGCGAGTGCCGGGCCATCGCCGTCGACAGGATCGGAATCTGCGACGGCAGCCGACGCGCTAACCTTCTGGAACACCGGGTGCTTCCTGGCCGGCTCCGACTCTGCCAACGCCACGGAGGAGGGCGACAATGAGAGCCGCTGGATGATCTTCGATTACTATGATCCGGCTATTTACCCCAGGTTCCACGACGTGGAGACGCTGGCCGACCTGGCGCAGTCTCTAGTGCCCGGCCAGCGCCGTCGAGAGCTCGGGCGGGCGCATGCAGCTGGCCGCGGCGAGCGCAAGCCTCCAGGCGAACGGCACGGTGCGCGTGGTGGCGCAGTGCCCCCGTGGAACGTCATGGCGGCGGACTGCGCGCTGTGCCTGGACAAGGCGGCGCGAGACTGTTGGTGTCTAACCCTAGCCGCTCTCTGAACAGCTTTACTGGAGCACGAACTCGACATCCCCACAGCACACACGAACAGTTTATAGCCCCTCGATCGGCGACCGGCAATGCTACAAACAGTTTACAGGCTTTTACAAGTGAGTTAGTTTTTATTGATCAACAAGTGAGCAGGACGGTCCATCCCTTGAAAATTAGAAGGGAAAAGGTTTGTGATTGGTTGTCAGATGAAAAAAGCTTATAAAAACCTGTAAATTTTTATATGTCTAGCATTTTTGCTCGGCGACACAGCCCCCACGAAACCAACTCCAGCAAGCTCTACGTGCACTTACGCGTTCTCCTGCTGAGTCGTCCGCCCTCTTGCATGGAGCCACTAACTCCACCACGGGACTCGGTCTCCATGCCTCGATCCTCTGCTGCATTCGCCACGCCCGGCCGCACTCCCGGCCAGCACACCTGTCGCACTACAACGCGAACAACGCGGCCGTTTTTGATGCGGCGACGCGGTCACCTCCCCGGCTATCTTGCTAACAGACACACACACTCACGCACACAGCCTTATACTAGTCGGACACACCCTAAACTATGCCTATACCCTAGTCGGACCATGCCCATACAAAGGTCAGACTACAATGCACGTGCCGGCCACAGACTCGACCTCTCACGCCGGTGGCGACCATGGACTCGGCCTCTCACGCTGGTCGCCACCGCCACGGCATGGCTTATTTCCAACAGAGACGTGCTGGACGGCTTTGTTCGGTGTGTCTGGCCAGGCGTCGCCTCGGTGCACCTCAGGGTTTGGGCCTTTTTGATGGTGGCGTGGGATGGTGAGCCCCCATGCCGCCATTTTTTTTTCATTTTTGTTATTTTTAGTTTAGGTTTTATTTACGTTTTGTTTAGGTTATTACTTTTACTTTATATTTTATTTAGGTTTTTAAAATTATGTTTAATTTAGGTTATTGTTTAGGACACGTTTTAAATTATGTCTTTTTTTAGCTTATACTTAGGTTATTTATTTATTTATAGGTTATATTTACCAGTAAAACCACTACTATTTATGACAGACATGCTTTTATATATTTACTGATCCAAGTACTATGCATACTTAAATAGTTCAAGGTTGAGAAGAACATCATCACTGATCCTGGTACATAATACTTGAAGGTTAAATAATAACTACTAATTGTCACTGATCTTGCTAATTGCGTAAACTAACAACATCGTCACTGCTATGACTCCCACAAAAAGAAATGTTGCCATCAATCTTGTTAGAGTTGTGTCGAATATAGTGTACAAGATAGATTACAGTTGGACTTGCAGTTGTATTGTGTTTAGATAGGATATGGAGTCGTGTCCAAGTAGGACACTCGTATCCTAGGCCTCTCTTATATAGCGGGGGTAAACACACGATGTAGCCTATGTCAACATAATAGCACGGGAACGCAGGGGAAGCCGGCGGCGTGTGCCGGCGTCAAGGGCGACCTGGTGCGGTATTGTCGCGGTATCTTGGGGAGGAGCGCCCATAGTCAGGCACCGGGGTGTAGCCATATTGGTGAACCTCGTTAACAAATCTCGGTGTCGTGTTCGTGTGATTGCTTGATCCTCGGATGATCGACGGTATGCCTCAGCTTTATTCTAACAAGTGGTAACCTTTAGTCCCAAACAAGTTGGGGTAGGCTAGAGGTGAAATCCATAAGATCTCGCAACCAACTCATGGCTCTGGCACATGGATAGCAAGCTTCCACGCACCCCTGTCCATAGCTAGCTCTTTGGTGATACTCCAATCCTTCAGGTCTCTCTTAACGGACTCCTCCCATGTCAAATTCGGTCTACCCCGCCCTCTCTTGATATTCTCCGCACGCTTTAGCCGTCCACTATGCACCGGAGCTTCTGGAGGCCTGCGCTGAATATGCCCAAATCATCTCAGACGATGTTGGACAAGCTTCTCTTCAATTGGTACTACCCCAACTCTATCTCGTATATCATCATTCCGGACTCGATCCTTTCTCGTGTGGCCACACATCCATCTCAACATACGCATGTCCGCCACACCTAACTGTTGAACATGTCGCCTTTTAGTCGGCCAACACTCAGTGCCATACAACATTGCGGGTCGGACCGCCGTCCTGTAGAACTTGCCTTTTAGCTTTTGTGGCACTCTCTTGTCACAGAGAATGCCAGAAGCTTGGCGCCACTTCATCCACCCGGCTTTGATTTGTAACAGGTGGTATCATAAGCTAGGTTATTTGAAGGCTGTGAATTGTTGATCTAGAGGAGAACACGTGGAAGCTGTCGATGGGATCTAGCGAGATGCAATGAGTATAATTGAAGACATGGCAGCAGATGTTGTCGCGTCGGTGGATCAACGTTTCTCTTGAAGATTTGACGACGGCATCGTGTTTGGAAGAAGCACAAGGCGATGCGTGCGTACGTATGGCAGTCTCGGCGATCTATTCAGGGCGATGGCGGCGTAGCAGCAGGCTCGGGCGACGCGTTGCAGCATCTGGCGTGGCAAGGAAACCCAAGCACCGCTGTGGTGGACCATCATGGCCTTGCGCGGAGCGGCCCTTGGCGAACAGTGGCCTGACAACGTGCGCTACAAGCGCGTGGTGCAGTATGATCGATCAAAGAAATTCAATCGAAAGTAGTGGACAGAGATTTGTTTTGAAAACAAAAGAAACCGAGTCTCCATAGACACGGACAGGCAGGCAAATCAGTCGGCGCAAGGGAAAAGATCCGTCAAGCGATACATATCCACCAAATACTTGCATAGGCGTTGGCAAGGCAAAAGCAATTAGCCAGCATTGGAATTGGTGCCAAGGGAACTACTACCACGTGTGAAAGCCAAGAGTAATTCTTGATTGGAATTTGCTACCCATACATCTAGGTGTACTTGGGCATTACGTGAGAAGAATAGTTATTTTCTTTCACATGTTTAGTCATGCAAAGAACCACGGTACCAACGGGTACTAGGTTTGAGGTGAAGAAGTTCGTCCGAATTGAAAACCTTGGATTATGTCAGACAAGGGTGGAAATTTTGTTGGCACAACAGAGATGCTTGAAAGCGTTGCGGGAAGTCATGTCAGCTGAGATGGAATTATCATGTGATGGATGGAAATTTGCGTAAGACGATTTGGGAGCCTTGGGCGTGTCATACAGTCGGACGAGATCGGCTGGGTCGGACTAGGCAGTCTGACGGATCGACGCAAGTCGGTTGGTACAGAAGACGGTGGTGGGATCGGCGACAACGACATAGAAGTGTGATGCTAATGGTGACCGACTTCTGGGCATGGAAACATGTGGCGCGGGCCTGAGGGCATGTGTGACTTCGACAAGACTATGGTGCGGGGTTGATTCAAGACGGTGCGCACATGAGAGCTTGAAGTCGACGGGCCGCGAGGGTGGACTAATCATCTACCATGGAGTCAAGTTGAAGGTGGAGCTGGATTGAGGGGATACGGTGTAAGGATCCAGGGAAACGAAACCTATTTCAGCGGGAAAAAGCGAGTGCCATGCAGTTCGGACTAGAGCCCAGTGGTCTGATGAAAGCGTGAAACTCGTCATCGGTCAGTGATGATCGATGGTACTCTGCAGTGGAGGTTGAGTGGTGTGGGTTCGCGACCCTTGAGACTCGACCAGGACAGCGAAGGCTCGACGCGGTAATAGCGGCGAGGCGTGTAGTATGCACAGGGCATGGAGACGGGCCAGGGCTCTGGTGGTCATACATGTGGTGAGACAACTGCGAATTTGACTCAGAATGACTACAAGCAATGGTGAAATTCATTCAAGTTTCAGACAGGCGGTCAAGAAAGAAGCGGTGATGTTGAGTTCGGATAACTCTTATTGTGACACCCAATATGTGAGTTGTTCATTTTTCACGCAGGTCGGTGATTGATACGTCTCCGTCGTATCTATAATATTTGATTGTTCCATGCCAATATTATTCAACTTTCGTATACTTTTGGCAACTTTTTATACTATTTTTGGGACTAACATATTGATCCAGTGCCCAGTGTCAGTTCCTGTTTGTTGCATATTTTTTGTTTCGCAGAATATCCATATCAAACGGAGTCCAAACAGAACAAAAACTGACGAAGATTTTTTTGGGAATATATATGATTTTTGGGAAGAAGAATCCACGTGAGGCGATGCTCGAGGGGCCCACGAGGTAGGGGGCGCGCCCCAGGGTGTCAGGCGTGCTCCTGACCCTCGTGGCCACCCCATAAGGCGGTTGGATCCCTTCTTTCGCCACAAGAAAGCTAATTTCCGGATAGAGATCGTGTCAAAATTTCAGCCCAATCGGAGTTACGGATCTCCGGAAATATAAGAAACGGTGAAAGGGAAGAATCTGAGAACGCAGAAACAGAGAGAGACAGAGAGAGAGATCCAATCTCGGAGGGGCTCTCGCCCCTCCCGTGCCATGGAGGCCATGGTGTAGGATCGGAAGTATGTCTAGAGGTGGGGGTGATTAGACTACTTGACCAAATAAAAACTTAACCTTTTCCAATTTTAGTTCTTGGCAGATTTTAGCTATTCTAGGACAAGTCAAACAATCATCACACAATTCAAGCAAGCATGCAAAGAGTATATTGGCAGCAGAAAGTAAAGCATGCAACTTGCAAGAATGTAAAGGGAAGGGTTTGGAGAATTCAAATGCAATTGGAGACACGGATGTTTTTCCCGTGGTTCGGATAGGTGGTGCTATCCTACATCCACGTTGATGGAGACTTCAACCCACGAAGGGTAACGGTCGCGCGAGTCCACGGAGGGCTCAACCCACGAAGGGTCCACGAAGAAGCAACCTTGTCTATCCCACCATGGCCATCGCCCATGAAGGACTTGCCTCACTAGCGGTAGATCTTCACGAAGTAGGCGATCTCCTTGCCCTTACAAACTCCTTGGTTCAACTCCACAATCTTGTCGGAGGCTCCCAATTGACACCTAGCCAATCTAGGAGACACCACTCTCCAAGAAGTAACAAATGGTGTGTAGATGATGAACTCCTTGCTCTTGTGCTTCAAATGATAGTCTCCCCAACACTCAACTCTCTCTCATAGGATTTGGATCTGGTGGAAGAAGGTTTGAGTGGAAAGCAACTTGGGGAAGGCTAGAGATCAAGATTCATATGGTAGGAATGGAATATCTTGGTCTCAACACATGAGTAGGTGGTTCTCTCTCAGAACATATGAGTTGGAAGTGTAGATGTGTTCTGATGGCTCTCTCCTCGAATGAAGAGAAGGTGGAGGGGTATTTATAGCCTCCACACAAAATCCAACCGTTACACACAATTTAACAATCTCGGTGGGACCGAATCAGAAAACTCGGTCGGACCGAAATAGTAAACCTAGTGACCGTTAGTGATTTTCGGTGGGACCGACATGCAACTCGGTGGAACCGATATGGTTAGGGTTTGGGCATAACGTAATCTCGGTGAGACCGATTACACAAACTCGGTGAGACCGATTTTGGTAATAAGCTAACCAGAGAGTTGGTCAGGCAAACTCGGTGGGACCGATTTGCTCTTTCGGTGAGACCGAAAAGTTACAAAAGGGAAACAGAGAGTTTACATTGCAATCTTGGTGGGACCGATCCGCTCTTTCGGTGAGACCGAAAAGTTACGAAAGGGAAACAGAGAGTTTGCAATCCCATCTCGGTGAGACCGAGATCCCTATCGGTAGAACCGAATTGCTAGGGTTTGGCAGTGGCTTATGACAAGTGAAACTCGGTGGCGCCGGATAGAAAGAATCGGTAGGACCGAGTTTGGCTTAGGGTTTAGGTCAAATGTGGATATGGGAAAGTAGCTGAGGATTTTGGAGCATATCATTAAGCACATGAAGCAAGATGCTCATTAAGCAACACCTCATCCCTCCTTGATAGTATTGGCTTTTCCTATGGACTCAATGTGATCTTGGATCACTAAAATATAAAATGAAGAGTCTTGAGCTTTTGAGCTTGAGCCAATCCTTTGTCCTTAGCATTTTGAGGGTTCCACTTTCACCATCCATGCCATGCCAGTCATTGAGCTTTCCTGAAATAATCACCTTGGAATAACATTAGCTCAATGAGCTATATGTTGTTATGAATTACCGAAACCACCTAGGGATAGTTGCACTTTAAATCTCTCCCTTTTTGGTAATTGATGACAACATATAGATCAAAGCTTCGACAAATGATAATAAGCATGAAATATATCGTCGCTTTGAGAAGTATGTGATAAGTAAGAGCTCCCCCCTAAATTTGTGCATATTTAAGATTTGCTTTGGACTGCAAATGCACAAGGAGTTAGAGTCATGGGTTACTCTTCCATGTCACATACATCTTGGTGGAGCGCTTAAAATGATAAGAATGAAATACATGCACTCATCACCAAGATAGATAAGATAAATAAGATAATAGTATTAAGCAAGCATTAAGTGTAGCTTATGATCAAACACATGATCATCAATGTCTCACAGGAATAACGACATAGTACCTCAAGCACTCAAAAGCAAACAAAGCGAAAAACCACCAAATAAAGCAAGAGAGAAAAAACAACACTCTCTCTCTCTCTTGAAGCCTATGATCTATACATTTTTATCCCCCTTTGGCAACAAGTTACCAAAAAGTTCCTAGAAAATGCATAGTGCTAGATCGACACTCAGGCTTGATCTTCAGGTGGTGGTGGAGTCCGGATCACTCCAAGGACGAAGGCTTCCGTAGACGCTGAAGTAGATGCTGGAGCTGGTTGGGCTGATGCTGCGGCTGGAGCTGAGGCGGTTGCTGTTGTGTCAGGAACTGGAACTGCAGACGACCTCGGACCTCATGGCACTCTGGCAAAGGCATCAGTTGTAATCTTTCCTTTCCTCTCCTGCATGTCATCTTGGAGCTGCTCCACTGCAGTCTGAATCTCTGTCACCTTGATATCCAAGTCATAGAACTTTTTTTCTACGATCCTCTCTAGGCTTGCCTGGTTCTGAGTTAGGGTGGCTAGTACTTTCTCAATCCGCAGGGTGGATGCAATCAGGTAACCAAGCTGCTCTTGTTTGGTCTTCAAGAAGTACTCAGATGCCTCCTCTTGAGTTGGCATCTTGGCAGCTTTCTCCTTCCTTGCCTTCTCCTTCTTGGCTTGTGCTTGTGTAGATGATGGTTCATTCTCAGTCATGACAACTTGATTATCTTCAAAATCTGGACGGATGGGCAGATGTTCCTTGTCCAATAAGTATATGCATGTGCCCATCTTGGAGTTGATGAGCTCCTGAATTTGAGGGGCATATCCACAGCTCCTCTTCTAGTCTGCTGCAGTCCTCTTGATTGTTTCCACGATGAGGCTCATGACTTTGAATTTCTGTGGCACATCAAAGATATGAAGCAAGTTGATTGCGTGGCCTCTGATCATCTTGTGATCACCTGACTTGGGCAACAGAGTGTGCCTCAAAATCCAGTTGATAGTTGGCAATCCTGACAGAAGATAGTGCACAGAGCCAAACTTGAACGTATCAAGTGCTTCATTTGGGATCTCCTTGTACATATTTGACATTGAGTTGTGGTCCATCTTCTTCTTGGCATAGATATCCAAGTCATCATCCTGCTCTTCTGGGGCATTGATCAGCTGTGCCCACTCAGCAACTGTAGATTGGTACCTCGTACCCTCAGACATCCATACAATTCTGCCATCTGAATAAAAATGTGTTGTGGAGTAGAACTACATGATGAGTTCCTCGTTCCACTTTGTGAGCTTCTGCCCAACAAAGTCCTCTACTCCACATGCCTTGAAGCTGTCCTGCACTCCAGGATAGTGCTCTTCGTTGTCCTTGATGTATTCCCAGTCAACCCATCTCATATCACATACAATTGGCTTCTTATCAAGCAGCACTGTCTCATAAAAGTCCTGTTGTTCCTTAGTGTGGAACCTGTAGTCAACAGCAGTCCTTCTCCTTGAAGCATACGGGTCTGCTTCTCTCCACTTCCTTAGCCCTGAGTCTCTCCTGAGCTTCATGTCCTCAGCCACAGGATGAGCATCACTATGGTCTGGGATCTTGGGCTTGAGCTTTCTGAGCACTTGCTCTTCTTCTTCTTCAGCAATGTCAGGCACTGGGGCCTTGTTCTTTTCAGCAGCCGGGATGCTTCTTGTATTCCTCTTTGGCTTTGGCTTTGGAGCTGGCATGGCCTTGGAAGCAGTTGCCCCAGCTCTTATGGCATCACCCATCAGCTTGGGTGCCTTAGGTGCTGCTGCAGCAACCTCTTCTTCTTCATCCTCATCTTCCATGATGGAAGCCTTTCCAAGCACTTTGGCTACGGTCTTCTTGACCTTTTCCTTCCTTTTCTTCCCTTCAGCAGCAACTGGCTCTATGGGAGTGGGTTTCTCAGTTGAAGCTCTGGCCTTTGACATAGGCTGCCTGCCTGCTGGCCTTTTGATTTTCATCCCTGGCTTTGTGCCTTGAGCTGAGCCATGTTCCTTCTCAAGCACTACTCTCTTTGAAGTTGCTTCCTCTTCGGCCACATAATCCTCATCCTCTGATTCTGAGGTTCTCTTCTTCCTCTGTCTGCTGGCAGCTTTAGGCAGATTGCTAGGAGTACTTCTGCTTCCATCATCTGAAGAACTTGAGGGACTAGTGCCCTCACTCATCTGCACTTGCTCTTCTGACATGTTCTGGCTATCACTTTGGTCTGACATGATGAACAAGCTGACTGCTGACCCTGTGAATAGTTTATAGATGAGGTAGAATAGATGAGCATCACAAAATGCAGAGATTTTTGCAAAAGAATGACTCAAAAACTTAGTTTTAGTTTCCCACTGAAATCATCTCGGATCTACCGATTTTCAAACTCGGTGATACCGAAGCAGTTTTGGAACCTAAACTAGTGAACTCGGTTGGACCGAGTCATAGTTTGGTGGCACCGAGACTGCTAGGGTTTCACAGAGTTCCAAAATCGGTCACACCAATTAGTAATTCTCGGTCAGACCGAGTTTTACTTGTGCAATGGCATAAGCCAAATTGGTGGGACCGAGTTTTTCAACTCGGTGGGTCCGAGATGGTTTCGGCGGAAACCTAAACCTAGAATTTTCGAATCAAACCTAATCTACGAGTTCATTGACTAGATAGAAGTTTATCAAACGTGGCTAGAATCAATATGATCACAATGTGCTAGGAATCGGATTGGGGAATAGCACAAAGATCGAGTCCATACCCTAGTTCGGCGGAGACTCGCTACGGCGGCAACGGCGGGGTTGAATTCCGTTGACGGCGACGGAGACCAGCGACTGGAGGCGGCTGGCAGCGAGAAGACGATTCGGAGACCACGTTGGCAGAGCAGGCTATCGCGCGGGCGAAGGGGTTCGGAGAAATTTCCAAATTTTGCCCGTGACTATATATAGCCCGACCCTGTCGGTGTGACCGAGTGGAACAACTCGGTGGCACCGAGATGCAAAACTGTAGACAGTTATTGCAACTCGGTGTGACCGAAAGGTTCAAATCGGTTGCACCGAGATTGAAAACCTAGATCAACTTAATGATCTCGGTAAGACCGAAAGTGGGGTATCGGTCAAACCGAGAATCACAAAGAGGTTTTGGAAGTTTAAGTCTATGACGAATCGGGGACTCCGAGTGCTCCTCACACAAAGTGGTTCGAATCTGACTTGATCAAATTTTGTGATGTAGCATGAATAGAGTTTGAGACGAGAAAAGCATAGATAGCTAGAGGAGGTTCTTAGGCATTCTTTTCCATCCACTTGGCAAAAGGAAATAAAACCAAACAATAAAAACAACAGGTGGATGTCCTTGAATGAGTAAAATATGCAACCAACATGCTCACACAATAAGATGGCAATTCAAATATGTGACAAAGCATGCACAACCAATTCTAGTATCTATCAAGCAATTTGTGATGACTAGGTCATCTATATATGAGTATATTGACTTAGGAGTCAAGTGAGAACACTTGATCATAGGTCATACTCATCGTTTAAGCTCAAGTGGGGTTACCACTTTTACATAAAGCATTGTTGTATTCACATCTTTAGAGTTGCTTTAGCCCAAGTCTTAGAGTAAAGCTCCCCCTAGATGTGATATCCCCCCTAAGAGGGATGAACTAACCTTGGGTTTTGTCGATGATGACTTCATGTAGATGTTGAAGATGTGGATGCTCAATGTTGATGTAGATCACTTGGAGCTATCCATTTGAGTGAATTGCACTTTCAATACCTACATGGGTTAGTCCCACAAGGAACAAACAAGGTGTTGGGGAACATTGCAGAAAACAAAAAATTTCCTACGGTTTCACCAAGATCCATCTATGAGTTCATCTAGCAACGAGTGATTGGATTGCATCTACATACCTTTGTAGATCGCGAGCGGAAGCATTCAAAGAACGGGGATGAGGTAGTCGTACACGACGTGATCCAAATCACCGATGACCAAGCGCCGAACGGACGGCACCTCCGCGTTCAACACACGTACGGAGCGGATGACGTATCCTCCTTCTTGATCCAGCAAGGGGGAAGGAGAGGTTGATGAAGATCCAGCAGCACGACGGTGTGGTGGTGGATGCAGGGCGTCACAGTAGCAGGGCTTCGCCGTGTACTACGAGGGAGAGAGGTAACAGGGGAGAGGGAGGCGCCAAAGGCTAAGGTATGATGTCCTCCATCTCCCCACTATATATAGGGGTGCCCAAGGGGGGAGGCCGGCCCTAGGAGATCCAATCTCCTAGGGGGCGGCGGCCAAGGGGTGGGGGGCTTGCCCCCCAAGCAAGGGGGCGCCCCCCTTTAGGGTTTCCCCCAAACCCTAGGCGCATGGGCCCTTTTGGGGCTGGTGCCCTTGGCCCATATAGGCCAAGTCGCACCCCCTACAGCCCATGTGGCCCCCGGGGCAGGTGGCCCCACCCGGTGGACCCCTGGGACCCTTCCGGTGGTCCCGGTACAATACCGGTGACCCCGAAACTTGTCCCGATGGCCGAAACAGCACTTCCTATATATAATTCTTTACCTCCGGACCATTCCGGAACTCCTCGTGACGTCCGGGATCTCATCCGGGACTCCGAACAACATTCGGGTTACTGCATATACATATCTTCACAACCCTAGCGTCACCGAACCTTAAGTGTGTAGACCCTAGGGGTTCGGGAGACATGCAGACATGACCGAGACGACTCTCCGGTCAATAACCAACAGCGGGATCTGGATACCCATGTTGGCTCCCACATACTCCACGATGATCTCATCGGATGAACCACGATGTCGAGGATTCAAGCAACCCCGTATGCAATTCCCTTTGTCAATCGATATGCTACTTGCCCGAGATTCGATCGGCGGTATCCCAATACCTCGTTCAATCTCGTTACCGGCAAGTCACTTTACTCGTACCGTAATGCATGATCCCGTGACCAGACACTTGGTCACTTTGAGCTCATAATGATGATGCATTACCAAGTGGGCCCAGTGATACCTCTCCGTCATACGGAGTGACAAATCCCAGTCTTGATCCGTGTCAACCCAACAGACACTTTCAGAGATACCCGTAGTCTAACCTTTATAGTCACCCAGTTACGTTGTGACGTTTGGTATACCCAAAGCACTCCTACAGTATCCGGGAGTTACACGATCTCATGGTCTAAGGAAAAGATACTTGACATTGGAAAAACTCTAGCAAACAAACTATACGATCTTTAAGCTATGTTTAGGATTGGGTCTTGTCCATCACATCATTCTCCTAATGATGTGATCTCGTTATCAATGACATCCAATGTCCATAGTCAGGAAACCATGACTATCTGTTGATCAACGAGCTAGTCAACTAGAGGCTTACTAGGGGCATGTTGGTGTCTGTTATTCACACATGTATTACGATTTCCGGATAACACAATTATAGCATGAATAAAGACAATTATCATGAACAAGCAAATATAATAATAATGCTTTTATTATTGCCTCTAGGGCATATTTCCAACAGTCTCCCACTTGCACTAGAGTCAATAATCTACTTACATTGTGATGAATCGAACACCCATGGAATTCTGGTGTTGATCTTGTTTTGCCCTAGGGAGAGGTTTAGTCAACGGATCTGCTACATTCTGGTCCGTATGTACTTTACAAATCTCTATGTCTCCATCTTGAACATTTTCACGAATGGAGTTGAAGCGACGCTTGATGTGCCTTGTCTTCTTGTGAAACCTGGGCTCCTTGGTAAGTGCAATAGCTCCAGTGTTGTCACAAAAGAGTTTGACTGGCCCCGACGCATTGGGTATGACTCCTAGGTCGGTGATGAACTCCTTCACCCATATTGCTTCATGTGCTGCCTCCGAGGCTGCCATGTACTCTGCTTCACATGTAGATCCCGCCACGACGCTCTGCTTGCAACTGCACCTGCTTACTGCCCCACCATTCAAAATATACACGTACCGGTTTGTGACTTTGAGTCATCCAGATCTATGTCGAAGCTAGCGTCGACGTAACCCTTTATGACGAGCTCTTCGTCACCTCCATAAACGAGAAACATTTCCTTAGTCCTTTTCAGGTACTTCAGAATATTCTTGACCGCTGTCCAGTGTTCCTTGCCGGGATTACTTTGGTACCTTCCTACCAAACTTACGGCAAGGTTTACATCAGGTCTGGTACACAGCATGGCATACATAATAGAACCTATGGCTGAGGCATAGGGGATGACACTCATCTCTTCTATCTCTTCTGCCGTGGTCGGACATTGAGCTGAGCTCAATTTCATACCTTGTAACACAGGTAAGAACCCCTTCTTAGCCTGATCCATATTGAACTTCTTCAATATCTTCTCAAGGTATGTGCTTTGTGAAAGACCTATGAGGCGTCTTGATCTATCTCTATGGATCTTGATGCCTAATATATAAGCAGCTTCTCCAAGGTCCTTCATTGAAAAACTCTTATTCAAGTAGGCCTTGATGCTGTCCAAGAGTTCTATATCATTTCCCATCAAAAGTATGTCATCTACATATAATATGAGAAATGCTACAGAGCTCCCACTCACTTTCTTGTAAATGCAGGCTTCTCCATAAGTCTGCGTAAACCCAAACGCTTTGATCATCTCATCAAAACGAATGTTCCAACTCCGAGATGCTTGCACCAGCCCATAAATCGAGCGTTGGAGCTTGCACACCTTGTCGGCATTCTTAGGATCGACAAAACCTTCCGGCTGCATCATATACAATTCTTCCTTAAGGAAACCATTAAGGAATGCCGTTTTGATGTCCATTTGCCATATCTCATAATCGTAGAATGCGGCAATTTCTAACATGATTCGGACGGACTTTAGCTTCGCTACCGGTGAGAAAGTCTCATCGTAGTCAACCCCTTGAACTTGTCGATAACCCTTAGCGACAAGTCGAGCTTTATAGATGGTCACATTACCATCCGCGTCTGTCTTCTTCTTAAAGATCCATTTATTTTCTATGGCTCGCCGTTCAATGGGCAAGTCAGTCAAAGTCCATACTTCCTTTTCATACATGGATCCTATCTCGGATTTCATGGCTTCTAGCCATTTGTCGGAATCCGGGCCCGCCATCGCTTCTTCATAGTTCGAAGGTTCACCGTTGTCTAACAACATGATTTCCAAGACAGGGTTGCCGTACCACTCTGGTGCGGAACGTGTCCTTGTGGACCTTCGAATTTCACCAGCAACTTGATCTGAAGTTTCATGATCATCATCATTAACTTCCTCTCTAGTCGGTGCAGGCACTTCAGGAACATTTTCTTGAGTTGCGCCATTTTCCGGTTCAAGAGGTAACACTTCATCAAGTTCTACTTTCCTCCCACTTACTTCTTTCGAGAGAAACTCTTTCTCTCGAAAGAATCCATTCTTGGCAACAAAGATCTTGCCTTCGGATCTGAGGTAGAAGGTATACCCAACAGTTTCTTTAGGGTATCCTATGAAGACGCATTTTTCCGACTTGGGTTCGAGATTTTCAGGTTGAAGTTTCTTGACATAAGCATCGCATCCCCAAACTTTTAGAAATGACAGCTTAGGTTTCTTCCCAAACCATAATTCAAATGGTGTCGTCTCAACGGATTTCGACGGAGCCCTATTTAAAGTGAATGCGGCAGTCTCTAAAGCATAGCCCCAAAAAGATAGCGGTAAATCGGTAAGAGACATCATAGATCGTACCATATCTAATAGAGTGCGATTACGACGTTCGGACACACCATTACGCTGAGGTGTTCCAGGCGGTGTGAGTTGTGAAACTATTCCACATTTTCTTAAGTGTGTGCAAAATTCGTGACTCAAGTATTCTCCTCCACGATCTGATCGTAGAAACTTGATTTTCCTGTCACGTTGATTCTCAACCTCACTCTGAAATTCCTTGAACTTTTCAAAGGTTTCAGACTTGTGTTTCATTAAGTAGATATACCCATATCTACTCAAATCATCAGTGAGGGTGAGAACATAACGATAGCCACCGCGAGCCTCAACACTTATTGGACCGCACACATCAGTATGTATGATTTCCAATAAGTTGGTTGCTCGCTCCATTGTTCCTGAGAACGGAGTCTTGGTCATCTTACCCATGAGGCATGGTTCGCACGTGTCAAATGATTCGTAATCAAGAGACTCTAAAAGTCCATCTGCATGGAGCTTCTTCATGCGTTTGACACCTATGTGACCAAGGCGGCCGTGCCACAAGTATGTGGGACTATCATTATCAACTTTACATCTTTTGGTACTCACACTATGAATATGTGTAGCATTACGCTCGAGATTAATTAAGAATAAACCATTCACCATAGGAGCATGACCATAAAACATATCTCTCATATAAATAGAACAACCATTATTCTCAGATTTAAATGAGTAGCCATCTCGAATTAAACGAGATCCCGATACAATGTTCATGCTCAAAGCTGGCACTAAATAACAATTATTAAGGTTTAAAACTAATCCCGAAGGTAGATATAGAGGTAGCGTGCCGACGGCGATCACATTGACCTTGGAACCATTCCCGACGCGCATCGTCACCTCGTCCTTTGCCAGTCTCCGCTTATTCCGCAGCCCCTGCTTTGAGTTACAAATGTGAGCAACTGCACCGGTATCAAATACCCAGGAGCTACTACGGGTACTAGTAAGGTACACATCAATTACATGTATATCATATATACCTTTTGTCTTGCCGGCCTTCTTGTCCGCTAAGTATTTGGGGCAGTTCCGCTTCGAGTGACCACTTCCCTTGCAATAAAAGCACTCAGTCTCGGGCTTGGGTCCATTCTTTGGCTTCTTCCCAGCAGCTTGCTTGCCGGGCGCGGCAACTCCTTTGCCGTCCTTCTTGAAGTTCTTTTTACCCTTGCCCTTCTTGAACTTAGTGGTTTTATTCACCATCAACACTTGATGTTCTTTCTTGACTTCTACCTCTTCTGATTTCAGCATTGAAAATACCTCAGGAATGGTCTTTTCCATCCCCTGCATATTGAAGTTCATCACAAAGCTCTTGTAGCTCGGTGGAAGCGACTGGAGGATTCTGTCAATGACCGCATCATCCGGGAGATTAACTCCCAGCTGAGTCAAGCGGTTATGTAACCCAGACATAGTGAGTATGTGCTCACTGACAGAACTATTTTCCTCCATCTTACAGCTGCAGAATTTGTCGGAGACTTCATATCTCTCGACCCGGGCATGAGCCTGGAAAACCATTTTCAGCTCTTCGAACATCTCGTATGCTCCATGTCTCTCAAAACGCTTTTGGAGCCCCGGCTCTAAGCTGTAAAGCATGCCGCACTGAACGAGGGAGTAGTCATCAGCACGTGTCTGCCAAGCGTGAAGGAAATATGCCCTAGAGGCAATAATAAAGTTATTATTTATTTCCTTATATCATGATAAAAGTTTATTATTCATGCTAGAATTGTATTAACCGGAAACATAATACATGTGTGAATACATAGACAAACAGAGAGTCACTAGTATGCCTCTACTTGACTAGCTCGTTAATCAAAGATGGTTATGTTTCCTAACCATGAACAAAGAGTTGTTATTTGATTAACGAGGTCACATCATTAGTTGAATGATCTGATTGACATGACCCATTCCATTAGCTTAGCAGCCCATAGGTGGCCGCGCGCCCCCCCTTCCCTTAGTCCTATTAGGACTAGGAGAAGGGGCCGGCCCCCTCTCTCTCTTTCCCCCTTTGGGAAACCTAGTCCAACTAGGATTGGGGGGGGGGGAGTCCTACTCCCAGTGGGAGTAGGACTCCTCCTGCGCCCTCTCCCTGGCCGGCGCACCCCTCCCCCTTGGCTCCTTTATATACAGGGGCAGGGGGCACCTCTAGACACACAAGTTGATCCTTGGTGATCGTTCCTTAGCCGTGTGCGGTGCCCCCTGCCACTATATTCCACCTCGGTCATATCTTTGTAGTGCTTAGGCGAAGCCCTGCGTCGGTAGAACATCAAGATCGTCATCATGCCGTCGTGCTGACGAAACTCTTCCTCGACGCTTTGCTGGATCGGAGCCCGAGGATCGTCATCGAGCTGAACGTGTGCTAAGAACTCGGAGGTGCCGGAGTAACGGTGCTTGGATCGGTCGGATTGGGAAGAAGACGTACGACTACTTCCTCTACGTTGTGTCAACGCTTCCGTTGCGATCTACAAGGGTACATATATCATACTCTCCTCTCGTTGTTATGCATCACCATGGTCTTGCGTGTGCGTAGGAAATTTTTTGAAATTACTACGTTCCCCAACAGTGGCATTCGAGCCTAGGTTTTATGGTTTTATGTTATTTGCACGAGTAGAACACAAGTGAGTTGTGGGCGATATAAGTCATACTGCCTACTAGCATGTCATACTTTGGTTCGGCAGTATTGTTGGACGAGACGACCTGGACCAACCTTACGCGTACGCTTACGCGAGACCGGTTCCCTCGACGTGCTTTGTACATAGATGGCTTGCGGGCGACTGTCTCTCCAACTTTAGTTGAACCGAGTGTGGCTACGCCCGGTCCTTGAGAAGATTAAAACGGAGTCTATTTGACAAACTATCGTTGTGGTTTTGATGCGTAGGTGAGATGAGTTCTTGCTTAAGCCCGTAGCAGCCACGTAAAACTTGCAACAACAAAGTAGAGGACGTCTAACTTGTTTTTGCAGGGCATGTTGTGATGTGATATGGTCAAAACGTGATGAGTTATAAGTTGTTGTATAAGATGATCATGTTTTGTTGAAGTTATCGGCAACTGGCAAAAGCCTTATGGTTGTCTGTCTATTGCATAAGATGCAAGCGCCCAATAATTGCTTTACTTTATCGCTATGCGATAGCAATAGTTGCAAGAGCAATAGTTGGCGAGACGACCATGTGATGACATATTGATATAGATCAAGATGATGGACATCATGATGTCATGCCGGTGATGATGGAAATCATGACGATGCTTTGGAGATGGAGATCAAAGGCACAAGATGATGATGGCCATATCATGTCACATATTTTGATTGATGTGATGTTTATCTTTTTATGCATCTTATCTTGCTTTGATTGACGGTAGCATTATAAGATGATCTCTCACTAAATTATCAAGAAGTGTTCTCCCTGAGTATGCACTGTTGCCAAAGTTCGTCGTGCCCAGACACCACGTGATGATCGGCTGTGATAAGCTCTACGTCCATCTACAACGGGTGCAAGCCAGTTTTGCACACGCAGAATACTCAGGTTAAACTTGACGAGCCTAGCATATGCAGATATGGCCTCGGAACACGGAGACCGAAAGGTCGAGCGTGAATCATATAGTAGATATGATCAACATAACGATGTTCACCATTGAAAACTACTCCATCTCACGTGATGATCGGTTATGGTTTAGTTGATTTGGATCGCGTGATCACTTAGAGGATTAGAGGGATGTCTATCTAAGTGGGAGTTCTTAAGTAATTTGATTAACTGAACTTAAACTTATCATGAACTTAGTACCTGATAGTATCTTGCTTGTTTATGTTGATTGTAGATAGATGGCTCGTGTTGTTGTTCCGTTGAATTTTAATGCGTTCCTTGAGAAAGCAAAGTTGAAAGATGATGGTAGCAATTACACGGACTGGGTCCGTAACTTGAGGATTATCCTCATTGCTGCACAGAAGAATTACGTCCTGGAAACACCGCTGGGTGCCAGGCCTGCTGCTGGAGCAACACCAGATGTTATGAACGTCTGGCAGAGCAAAGCTGATGACTACTCGATAGTTCAGTGTGCCATGCTTTACAGCTTAGAATCGGGACTTCAACGACGTTTTGAACGTCATGGAGCATATGAGATGTTCCAGGAGTTGAAGTTAATATTTCAAGCAAATGCCCGGATTGAGAGATATGAAGTCTCCAATAAGTTCTATAGCTGCAAGATGGAGGAGAACAGTTCTGTCAGTGAGCATATACTCAAAATGTCTGGGTATAATAATCACTTGATTCAATTGGGAGTTAATCTTCCAGATGATTGCGTCATTGACAGAATTCTCCAATCACTGCCACCAAGCTACAAGAGCTTCGTGATGAACTATAATATGCAAGGGATGAACAAGACTATTCCCGAGCTCTTCGCAATGCTGAAAGCTGCGGAGGTAGAAATCAAGAAGGAGCATCAAGTGTTGATGGTCAACAAGACCACTAGTTTCAAGAAAAAGGGCAAAGGGAAGAAGAAGGGGAACTTCAAGAAGAACGGCAAGCAAGTTGCTGCTCAGGAGAACAAACCCAAGTCTGGACCTAAGCCTGAAACTGAGTGCTTCTACTGCAAGCAGACTGGTCACTGGAAGCGGAACTGCCCCAAGTATTTGGCGGATAAGAAGGATGGCAAGGTGAACAAAGGTATATGTGATATACATGTTATTGATGTGTACCTTACTAGAGCTCGCAATAGCACCTGGGTATTTGATACTGGTTCTGTTGCTAATATTCGCAACTCGAAACAGGGACTACGGAATAAGCGGACACTAGCAAAGGACGAGGTGACGATGCGCGTGGGAAACGGTTCCAAAGTCGATGTGATCGCGGTCGGCACGCTACCTCTACATCTACCTTCGGGATTAATATTAGACCTAAATAATTGTTATTTGGTGCCAGCGTTGAGCATGAACATTATATCTGGATCTTGTTTAATGCGAGACGGTTATTCATTTAAATCAGAGAATAATGGTTGTTCTATTTATATGAGTAATATCTTTTATGGTCATGCACCTTTGAAGAGTGGTCTATTTTTTATGAATCTCGATAGTAGTGATACACATATTCATAATGCTGAAACCAAAAGATGCAGAGTTGATAATGAAAGTGCAACTTATTTGTGGCACTGTCGTTTAGGTCATATCGGTGTAAAGCGCATGAAGAAACTTCATACTGATGGACTTTTGGAACCACTTGATTATGAATCACTTGGTACTTGCGAACCGTGCCTCATGGGCAAGATGACTAAAACACCGTTCTCCGGTACTATGGAGAGAGCAACAGATTTGTTGGAAATCATACATACCGATGTATGTGGTCCGATGAATATTGAGGCTCGTGGCGGATATCGTTATTTTCTCACCTTAACAGATGATTTAAGCAGATATGGGTATATCTACTTAATGAAACACAAGTCTGAAACATTTGAAAAGTTAAAAGAATTTCAGAGTGAAGTTGAAAATCATCGTAACAAGAAAATAAAGTTTCTACGATCTGATCGTGGAGGAGAATATTTGAGTTACGAGTTTGGTGTACATTTGAAAAATTGAGGAATAGTTTCGCAACTCACGCCACCCGGAACACCACAGCGTAATGGTGTGTCCGAACGTCGTAATCGTACTTTACTAGATATGGTACGATCTATGATGTCTCTTACTGATTTACCGCTATCGTTTTGGGGATACGCTCTAGAGACGGCCGCATTCACGTTAAATAGGGCACCATCAAAATCCGTTGAGACGTCGCCTTATGAACTGTGGTTTGGCAAGAAACCAAAGTTGTCGTTTCTTAAAGTTTGGGGTTGTGATGCTTATATGAAAAAGTTTCATCCTAATAAGCTCAAACCCAGATCAGAGAAATATGTCTTCATAGGATACCCAAAGGAAACTGTTGGGTACACCTTCTATCACAGATCCGAAGGCAAGACATTCGTTGCTAAGAATGGATCCTTTCCAGAGAAGGAGTTTCTCTCGAAAGAAGTGAGTGGGAGGAAAGTAGAAAACTTGATAAGGTAATTGTACCTTCTCCCTTATTGGAAAGTAGTTCATCACAAAACCTGTTCTTGTGACTACTAGACCAATTAGTGAGGAAGCTAATGATGATGATCATGTAACTTCAGATCAAGTTACTACCGAATCTCGTAGGTAATCCAGAGTGAGATCCGCACCAGAGTGGTACGGTAATCCTGTTCTGGAAGTCATGTTACTAGACCATGATGAACTTGCGAACTATGAGTAAGCGATGATGAGCCCAGATTCCGCGAAATGGTTTGAGGCCATGAAATCTGAGATATGATCCATGTATGAGAACAAAGTTTGGACTTTGGTTGACTTGCCCGATGATCCGCAAGCAATTGAGAATAAATGGATCTTCAAGAGGAAGACGGACGCTGATAGTAGTGTTACTATCTACAAAGCTAGAACTGTCGCAAAAGGTTTTCGACAAGTTCAAGGTGTTGACTACGATGAGAGTTTCTCACTCGTATCTATGCTAGAGTCTGTCAGAATCATGTTAGTAATTGCCGCATTTTATGAAATCTGGCAAATGGATAAACAAAACTGCATTCCTTAATGGATTTATTAAAGAAGAGTTGTATATGATGCAATCAGAAGGTTTTGTCAATCCGAAAGGTGCTAACAAAATGTGCAAGCTCCAGCGATCCATCTGTGGACTGGTGCAAGCATCTCGGAGTTGGAATATACGCTTTAATGAGTTGATCAAAGCATATAGTTTTATACAGACTTGTGGTGAAGCCTGTATTTACAAGAAAGTGAGTGGGAGCACTACAGCATTTCTGATAAGTATATGTGAATGACATATTGTTGATCGGAAATAATGTAGAATTATTCTATAAAGCATAAAGGAGTGTTTGAAAGGAGTTTTTCAAAGAAAGACTTCGGTGAAGCTGCTTACATATTGAGCTTCAAGATCTATAGAGATAGATCAAGACGCTTGATAAGTTTTTTCAATGAGTACATACCTTGACAAGATTTTGAAGTAGTTCAAAATGGAGCAGTCAAAGAAAGAGTTCTTGCCTGTATTATAAGGTGTGAAGTTGAGTAAGACTCAAAGCCCGACCACGGCAGAAGATAGAAAGAGAATGAAAGTCATTCCCTATGCCTTGGCCATAGGTTCTATAAAGTATGTCATGCTGTATACCAGATCTATTGTATACCCTGCACTGATTTGGCAAGGGAGTACAATAGTGATCTAGGAGTAGATCACTGGACAGCGGTCAAAATTATCCTTAGTGAAATAAGGATATGTTTCTCGATTATGGACGTGATAAAAAGGTTCGTCGTAAAGGGTTACACCGATGCAAGTTTTGACACTAATCTAGATGACTCTAAGTCTCGGTCTAGATACATATTGAAAGTGGGAGCAATTAGTTAGAGTAGCTCCATACAGAGCATTGTTGACATAGAAATTTGCAAAATACATGTGGATCTGAATGTGGCAGACCCGTTGACTAAGATTCTCTCACAAGCAAAACATGATCACACCTTAGTACTCTTTAGGTGTTAATCACATGATGATGTGAACTATCGATGTTAATCACATGGTGATGTGAGCTAGATTATTGACTCTAGTGCAAGTGGGAGGCTGAAGGAAATATGCCCTAGAGGAAATAATAAAGTTATTATTTATTTCCTTATATCATGATAAAAGTTTATTGTTCATGCTAGAATTGTATTAACCGGAAACATAATACATGTGTGAATACATAGACAAACAGAGTGTCACTAGTATGCCTCTACTTGACTAGCTCGTTAATCAAAGATGGTTATGTTTCCTAACCATGAACAAAGAGTTGTTATTTGATTAACGAGGTCACATCATTAGTTGAATGATCTGATTGACATGACCCATTCCATTAGCTTAGCACCCGATCGTTTAGTATGTTGCTATTGCTTTCTTCATGACTTATACATGTTCCTATGACTATGAGATTATGCAACTCCCGTTTGCCGGAGGAACACTTTGGGTACTACCAAACGTCACAACGTAACTGGGTGATTATAAAGGAGTACTACAGGTGTCTCCAAAGGTAGATGTTGGGTTGGCGTATTTCGAGATTAGGATTTGTCACTCCGATTGTCGGAGAGGTATCTCTGGGCCCTCTCGGTAATGCACATCACATAAGCCTTGCAAGCACTGCAACTAATATGTTGGTTGTAAGATAGTGTATTACGGAACGAGTAAAGAGACTTGCCAGTAACGAGATTGAACTAGGTATTGGATACCGACGATCGAATCTCGGGCAAGTAACATACCGATGACAAAGGGAACAACGTATGTTGTTATGTGGTCTGACCGATAAAGATCTTCGTAGAATATGTAGGAGCCAATATGGGCATCCAGGTCCCGCTATTGGTTATTGACCGGAGATGTGTCTCGGTCATGTCTACATTGTTCTCGAACCGTAGGGTCCGCACGCTTAACGTTACGATGACAGTTATTATGAGTTTATGCATTTTGATGTACCGAAGTTAGTTCGGAGTCCCGAATGTGATCACGGACATGACGAGGAGTCTCGAAATGGTCGAGACATAAAGATTGATATATTGGAAGCCTATATTTGGATATCGGAAGTGTTCCGGGTGAAATCGGGATTTTACCGGATTACCGGGAGGTTACCGGAACCCCCCGGGAGCCATATGGGCCTTCATGGGCCTTAGTGGAAAGGAGAAAAGGGGCAGCCCATAGGTGGCCGCGCGCCCCCCCTTCCCTTAGTCCTATTAGGACTAGGAGAAGGGGCCGGCCCCCTCTCTCTCTTTCCCCCTTTGGGAAACCTAGTCCAACTAGGATTGGGGGGGAGTCCTACTCCCAGTGGGAGTAGGACTCCTCCTGCGCCCTCTCCCTGGCCGGCGCACCCCTCCCCCTTGGCTCCTTTATATACAGGGGCAGGGGGCACCTCTAGACACACAAGTTGATCCTTGGTGATCGTTCCTTAGCCGTGTGCGGTGCCCCCTGCCACTATATTCCACCTCGGTCATATCGTTGTAGTGCTTAGGCGAAGCCCTGCGTCGGTAGAACATCAAGATCGTCATCACGCCGTCGTGCTGACGAAACTCTTCCTTGACGCTTTGCTGGATCGGAGCCCGAGGATCGTCATCGAGCTGAACGTGTGCTAAGAACTCGGAGGTGCCGGAGTAACGGTGCTTGGATCGGTCGGATCGGGAAGAAGACGTACGACTACTTCCTCTACGTTGTGTCAATGCTTCCGTTGCGATCTACAAGGGTACGTAGATCATACTCTCCTCTCGTTGCTATGCATCACCATGGTCTTGCGTGTGCGTAGGAAATTTTTTGAAATTACTACGTTCCCCAACAAAGCGTTCATAACGTCTTGGTTCTATGGGACGGGTGGATCACCTAGTGGTGCTTGTAGGACATATTCTTTCTTGGCAGCTATGAGGATGATCCTCAGATTCCGGACCCAGTCCGTATAGTTGCTGCCATCGTCTTTCAGCTTGGTTTTCTCTAGGAACGCGTTGAAGTTGAGGACTACGTTGGTCATCTGATCTACAAGACATATTGTAAAGATTTTGGACTAAGTTCATGATAATTAAGTTCATCTAATCAAATTGTTCAATGAACTCCCACTTAGATAGACATCCCTCTGCTAGTCATCTAAGTATAACATGATCCGAGTCAACTAGGCCGTGTCCGATCATCACGTGAGACGGACTAGTCAACGTCGGTGAACATCTTCATGTTGATCGTATCTTCTATACGACTCATGCTCGACCTTTCGGTCTTCTGTGTTCCGAGGCCATGTCTATACACATGCTAGGCTCGTCAAGTCAACCTAAGTGTTTGCATGTGTAAATCTGTCTTACACCCGTTGTATGTGAACGTTTGGATCAAACACCCGATCATCACGTGGTGCATTGAAACAACGAACTGTCGCAACGGTGCACAGTTAGGGGGAACACTTTCTTGAAATTATTATGAGGGATCATCTTATTTACTACCGTCGTTCTAAGTAAACAAGATGCAAAACATGATAAACATCACATGCAATCAAATAATAACAGTGACATGATATGGCCAATATCACACAGCTCCTTTGATCTCCATCTTGGGGCTCCATGATCATCCTGTCACCGGCATGACACCATGATCTCCATCATCATGATCTCCATCATCGTGTCTCCATGAAGTTGCTCGCCAACTATTACTTCTACTACTATGGCTAACGCGTTTAGCAATAAAGTAAAGTAATTTACATGGCGTTTCTCAATGACACGCAGGTCATACAAAAAATAAAGACAACTCCTATGGCTCCTGCCGGTTGTCATACTCATCGACATGCAAGTCGTGATTCCTATTACAATAGCATGAACAACTCATACATCACATATATGTCATTCATCATTCATCACAACTTTGGCCATATCATATCACAAAGCACTTGCTGCAAAAACAAGTTAGACGTCCTCTAATTGTTGTTGCAAGTTTTACGTGGCTGCAATAGGGTTCTAGCAAGAACGTTTTCTTACCTACGTGAAAGCCACAACGTGATTTGTCAACTTCTATTTACCCTTCATAAGGACCCTTTTCATCGAATCCGCTCCAACTAAAGTAGGAGAGACAGACACCCGCCAGCCACCTTATGCAACTAGTGCATGTTAGTCGATGGAACCGGTCTCACGTAAGCATACGTGTAAGGTTGGTCCGGGCCGCTTCATCCCACAATACCGTTGAAGCAAGATAAGACTAGTAGCAGCAAGAAAGTTGACAACATCTACGCCCACAACAAATTGTGTTCTACTCACGCAAGAAGAACTACGCATAGACCTAGCTCATGATGCCACTGTTGGGGAACGTTGCAGAAAACAAAAAATTTCCTACGGTTTCACCAAGATCCATCTATGAGTTCATATAGCACCGAGTGATTGGATTGCATCTACATACCTTTGTAGATCGCGAGCGGAAGCGTTCAAAGAACGGGGATGAGGTAGTCGTACACGACGTGATCCAAATCACCGATGACCAAGCGCCGAACGGACGGCACCTCCGCGTTCAACACACGTACGGAGCGGATGACGTCTCCTCCTTCTTGATCCAGCAAGGGGGAAGGAGAGGTTGATGAAGATCCAGCAGCACGACGGCGTGGTGGTGGATGCAGGGCGTCACAGTAGCAGGGCTTCGCCGTGTACTACGAGGGAGAGAGGTAACAGGGGAGAGGGAGGCGCCAAAGGCTGAGGTATGATGTCCTCCATCTCCCCACTATATATAGGGGTGCCCAAGGGGGGAGGCCGGCCCTAGGAGATCCAATCTCCTAGGGGGGGCGGCGGCCAAGGGGTGGGGGGCTTGCCCCCCTTTAGGGTTTCCCCCAAACCCTAGGCGCATGGGCCCTTTTGGGGCTGGTGCCCTTGGCCCATATAGGCCAAGGCGCACCCCCTACAGCCCATGTGGCCCCCGGGGCAGGTGGCCCCACCCGGTGGACCCCCGGGACCCTTCCGGTGGTCCCGGTACAATACCGGTGACCCCGAAACTTGTCCCGATGGCCGAAACAGCACTTCCTATATATAATTTTTTACCTCCGGACCATTCCGGAACTCCTCGTGACGTCCGGGATCTCATCCGGGACTCCGAACAACATTCGGGTTACTGCATATACATATCTTCACAACCCTAGTGTCACCGAACCTTAAGTGTGTAGACCCTACGGGTTCGGGAGACATGCAGACATGACCGAGACGACTCTCCAGTCAATAACCAACAGCGGGATCTGGATACCCATGTTGGCTCCCACATACTCCACAATGATCTCATCGGATGAACCACGATGTCGAGGATTCAAGCAACCCCGTATGCAATTCCCTTTGTCAATCGATATGTTACTTGCCCGAGATTCGATCGTCGGTATCCCAATACCTCGTTCAATCTCGTTACCGGCAAGTCACTTTACTCGTACTGTAATGCATGATCCCGTGACCAGACACTTGGTCACTTTGAGCTCATAATGATGATGCATTACCGAGTGGGCCCAGTGATACCTCTGCGTTATACGGAGTGACAAATCCCAGTCTTGATCCGTGTCAACCCAACAGACACTTTCAGAGATACCCGTAGTCTACCTTTATAGTCACCCAGTTACGTTGTGACGTTTGGTATACCCAAAGCACTCCTACAGTATCCGGGAGTTACACGATCTCATGGTCTAAGGAAAAGATACTTGACATTGGAAAAACTCTAGCAAACGAACTATATGATCTTTAAGCTATGTTTAGGATTGGGTCTTGTCCATCACATCATTCTCCTAATGATGTGATCTCGTTATCAATGACATCCAATGTCCATAGTCAGGAAACCATGACTATCTGTTGATCAACGAGCTAGTCAACTAGAGGCTTACTAGGGACATGTTGGTGTCTGTTATTCACACATGTATTACGATTTCCGGATAACACAATTATAGCATGAATAAAGACAATTATCATGAACAAGGAAATATAATAATAATGCTTTTATTATTGCCTCTAGGGCATATTTCCAACACAAGGATATCCATAGACATAGAGTGATGCACACACAAGATGATGTCCATGAAAACTTTTAGGTTACCTTGTCCCTTGTCTTACCAACAAGAGGGTTTGTGACTCCTTGAACTAGTGCAAGATGTGGAAGTTGATTGCACTTGTTCTTGCCAAAATGATAAGAGTGAAGTATGTTGACGGAGTCACCCTCAAGAACTCTCTAGTTCTTCTTCTTTTGGATCCACACCATCTTGATGGGAATCCTTGGAGTTGTAGTCATACTTGATGAAGTGGAACTTGAAGTGGTCTTGGGAATCCACTTGACTAAGGTCTTAGGAGCTTCTTCAAATGCATCAATTTCCTCTTGAAGCTTGTCCTTGCCTTTTTGCTTGTAGTCTTGTGGTGGAAGATCATCTTGAGCTTGTGTCCCCTTGAAGGAAGTATCATACTTCTCTTGTTGACGAACAAACTTTGTCTTGGGGTATTGATCTTCTTCCCACTCAACTCCATTGGCATTGAACTTTCGTTCAAAACCAACACCTTGATTCTTCCGGTGCATTCCTTGCTTGCGCACAATTTCCTCGAATCGCTTACTCCCGGCAAGGCTTTTGTACACTCCTTTCTCTATAATTCCCTTCAATAAGCTATTTTCTTGCTCAAGTGTAACTTGGCTAAGAGAATCATTAGTGGACTCAAGAGAACTACTAGAAGCAACAATATTGGATTTAGCATGATCATTGTTACTACTAGAGGAAGAATCTTTCTTGTTATTGTTACTAGACTTGACTTGAGGTATGTAAGTGGATAAGAGTAAACGCTTGGCAATGTAAGAAGAACTTTTCTTGCAGAGATCATTATTGATTGCCTTTAAAAACTCATCCTCTTGCTCAAGATTGAGCTTTTCAAAGCGTAACTTCTCATGAGCTTTTAAAAGTTCTCGATGATCTTCGAAGATAGTTTCATGAGCCAACTTAAGAGTGTTTAGTTCTTTAGTTAGAGCCTCAATCTTTTCTTTATCATTGTCATTCGTTTTATCTTGATTAGCATGATTAAATGATGTTTCATCATAGTATTCATCACTAGAGTTATTAACAAGTAAATCATCACCTAACAATTCATCTTCATCACTATTAAAATCAACATACTCGGGGTGTGTTACCTTAGGACCTTTGGCCATGAAGCATCTTCCAATTCCTTCATTAGGTGAGTCAAATATGTCGTAGGAGTTGGTTGACACAAGTGCTAGACCGGCAACACCTTCATCTTGAGTATATTCGGAGTCGGAGTGATAACTTCTCTCGGAGTGGCTGTAGGAGTCGGAGCCGGATACCCATTCACCAACATGAGCTTGATGTCTTCATTTTGTGTAGGTCCTTGATGATTTTTCCTTCCTTTCCGAATCCTTGCTTCTCCGTGAGTATCTTCGTTCATAACGATCATCTCTACTCCTTCTCTCTCTTGGTGGTGATTCTTTGCTTCTTCTTTTTGGAGAGTCTTCTCTTCTCTTGTAGGGAGCCGTACACTCATTGGAATAGTGTCCGGGTCTTCCACAATTGTAGCAGTTTCGCTCTCGACTAGAAGATCTTTTGTCATTGTAGGACCTTGACTTGAAGCTTCTATCTTTGCTTCTACTCTTGTAGAACTTGTTGAAGTTCTTCACCATTAAGCTCAATTCTTCATTGAAGTTTTGTTTCTCACTTGATGATGTAGGGGCTTCACATGAGGCTTTGTAGGCACCACTTGATTTGTTGTGAAGTTCCTCTTTATCCTTAAGTGACATCTCATGAGCAACAATTCTTCCAATTACCTCCGTTGGCTTGAGATCTTTGTAATTGGGCATCATTTGGATCAATGTGCACACGGTATCATATTTTCCATCCAAGGCTCTTAGAATCTTCTTGATGATGAATCTATCGGTCATCTCTTCACTTCCTAAGCCGGCAATCTCATTTGTGATGAGAGCAAGCCTAGAGTACATTTCAGCGACACCTTCACCATCCTTCATTTTGAACTTGTCAAGTTGACTTTGAAGCACATCCAACTTGGATTCCTTGACGGAGTCGGTACCTTCGTGCATATCAATCAAAGTGTCCCAAATTTCCTTTGCATTCTCAAGACGGCTGATTTTGTTGAATTCTTCGGGGCACAATCCATTGAAGAGAATATCACAAGCTTGAGCATTGTATTGCAGCATCTTCAACTCATCCGCGGTAGCTTCACGGTTTGGTTCTCTCCCATCAAAGAAGTCACCTTGCAAACCAACACACACAATAGCCCAAATGGCAGGGTTATGTCCAAGAATATGCATTTTCATTTTATGCTTCCAACTAGCAAAATTAGTACCATCAAAGTAAGGACCTCTACGGTGATAATTTCCCTCGCTAGACGCCATACTCTCCTAGGTTGTGAAACCAAGGCTATGACCACCAAACGCTATGGAAATCAAAGCAAATAGAGATCAAAACTCTGATACCACTTGTAGGATCAGAAGTATGTCTAGAGGGGGGGTGATTAGACTACTTGACCAAATAAAAACTTAACCTTTTCCCAATTTTAGTTCTTGGCAGATTTTAGCTATTCTAGGACAAGTCAAGCAATCATCACACAATTCAAGCCAGCATGCAAAGAGTATATTGGCAGCGGAAAGTAAAGCATGCAACTTGCAAGAATGTAAAGGGAAGGGTTTGGAGAATTCAAATGCAATTGGAGACACGGATGTTTTTCCCGTGGTTCGGATAGGTGGTGCTATCCTACATCCACGTTGATGGAGACTTCAACCCACGAAGGGTAACGGTCGCGCGAGTCCACGGAGGGCTCAACCCACGAAGGTTCCACGAAGAAGCAACCTTGTCTATCCCACCATCGCCATCGCCCACGAAGGACTTGCCTCACTAGCGGTAGATCTTCACGAAGTAGGCGATCTCCTTGCCCTTACAAACTCCTTGGTTCAACTCCACAATCTTGTCGGAGGCTCCCAAGTAACACCTAGCCAATCTAGGAGACACCACTCTCCAAGAAGTAACAAATGGTGTGTAGATGATGAACTCCTTGCTCTTGTGCTTCAAATGATAGTCTCCCCAACACTCAACTCTCTCTCATAGGATTTGGATCTGGTGGAAAGAAGGTTTGAGTGGAAAGCAACTTGGGGAAGGCTAGAGATCAAGATTCATATGGTAGGAATGGAATATCTTGGTCTCAACACATGAGTAGGTGGTTCTCTCTCAGAACATATGAGTTGGAAGTGTTAGATGTGTTCTGATGGCTCTCTCCTCGAATGAAGAGGAGGTGGAGGGGTATTATAGCCTCCACACAAAATCCAACCGTTACACACAATTTACCAATCTCGGTGGGACCGAATCAAAAACTCGGTCGGACCGAAAGTAAACCTAGTGACCGTTAGTGATTTTCGGTGGGACCGACATGCAACTCGGTGGACCGATATGGTTAGGGTTTGGGCATAACGTAATCTCGGTGAGACCGATTACACAAACTCGGTGAGACCGATTTTGGTAATTAGCTAACCAGAGAGTTGGTTAGGCAAACTCGGTGGGACCGATTTGCTCTTTCGTGAGACCGAAAAGTTACAAAGGGAAACAGAGAGTTTACATTGCAATCTCGGTGGGACTGATTCGCTCTTTCGGTGAGACCGAATAGTTACGAAAGGGAAACAGAGAGTTTGCAATCCCATCTCGGTGAGACCGAGATCCCTATCGGTAGAACCGAATTGCTAGGGTTTGGCAGTGGCTTATGACAAGTGAAACTCAGTGGCGCTGGATAGAAAGAATCGGTAGGACCGAGTTTGTCTTAGGGTTTAGGTCATATGTGGATACGGGAAAGTAGTTGAGGGTTTTGGAGGATATCACTAAGCACATGAAGCAAAAGGCTCATTAAGCAACACCTCATCCCTCCTTGATAGTATTGGCTTTTCCTAAAGGACTCAATGTGATCTTGGATCACTAAAATATAAAATGAAGAGTCTTGAGCTTTTGAGCTTGAGCCAATCCTTTGTCCTTAGCATTTTGAGGGTTCCACTTTCACCATCCATGCCATGCCAATCATTGAGCTTTCCTGAAATAATCACCTTGGAATAGCATTAGCTCAATGAGCTATATGTTGTTATGAATTACCAAAACCACCTAGGGATAGTTGCACTTTCACATGGACCAGAGGAAAACCCTTCTCCCATCTAGGGAGGAGGTCAAGGAAGAAGAAGAAGGAGGGGGGCTCTCTCCCCCTCGCTTCCGGTGGCACCGGAGTGCCACCGAGGGCCATCATCATCACCGCGATCTACACCAACACCTCCGCCATCTTCACCAACATCTCCATCACCTTCCCCCCTCTATCTACAGTGGTCCACTCTCCCGCAACCCGCTGTACCCTCTACTTGAACATGATGCTTTATGCTTCATATTATTATCCAATGATGTGTTGCCATCCTATGATGTCTGAGTAGATTTTCGTTGTCCTATCGGTGGTTGATGAATTGCTATGATTGATTTAATTTGCTTGTGGTTATGTTGCTGTCCTTTGGTGTCCATCATATGATTGCGCGTGTGGATCACACCATAGGGTTAGTTGTATGTTGATAGGACTATGTATTGGAGGGCAAGAGTGACAGAAGCTTCAACCTGGCATAGAAATTGATGGATACGGGATTGAAGGGGGGCCAATATATCTTAATGCTATGGTTGGGTTTTACCTTAATGAACGTTAGTAGTTGCGGATGCTTTCTAGTAGTTCCAATCATAAGTTCATAGAATTCCAAGTCAGGGATGACATGCTAGCAGTGGCCTTTCCCAAATAATACTTGCTATCGGTCTAGTAAAGTAGTCAATTGCTTGGGGGCAATTTCGCAACTCCTACCACAACTTTTCCACACTCGCTATATTTACTTTATTATTTCTTTATCTAAACAGCCCCTACTTTTTATTTACGTACTCTTTATTATCTTGCAAACCTATCCAAAAACACTTACAAAGTACTTCTAGTTTCATACTTGTTCTAGGTAAAGCGAACGTCAAGCGTGCGTAGAGTTGTATCGGTGGTAGATAGAACTTGAGGGAATATTTGTTCTACCTTTAGCTCCTTGTTGGGTTCGACACTCTTACTTATCGAAAACTATTGCGATCCCCTATACTTGTGGGTTATCAAGACCTTTTTCTGGCACCGTTGCCGGGGAGCAATAGCGTGGGGTGAATATTCTCGTGTGTGCTTGTTTGCTTTATCACTAAGTAATTTTCATTTGTTGTTCTTAGTTGTTTCCTATCTTCAGTTATGGGTAGGAAACGCAAAATACCAAAAAAATTAGTTGTGCCTATTGAACCAATGGTTGAAGAACCAATCAAAATCTATCACACTGCTGAAGCTTATTACTTGGATCATCTTCGATCCCTATGTGCTCGTGCTGAAACCCCAACTAGCTTAGTTGAGGGAAAAATTTTAGATGATCATGCTTGTTTTGTGCGACACAGAATATCTGAAAAAGGGAAAACTTTACTGGATCAAATTCATCGTTTGTAATGCTATGCTTGGAATTTATGTGAAATATATTATTATACTTGTTGTTCTGAAGACCCTAAGAAACACCTTCCCTACCAATGTTTGTTTAGTGATAATGGAATTGTATCCTCTTATGCTAAGGGTGTTTATAGTTACTATGATGTTCAATAAATTGAAGAATTTGTTGCTTTTAAGGGTGCTTATGAAATTGTTTCTTTGATTGAAAAGTATGATGCTACTCTTTACAAATCTGAAAATTTTGCCATACTTAAATATTGTTGTGATAATTATGCTTCTAATGCCTATGTTGAACCATATATTGAGTACTACTCCGCTGTCCAAGAAGAGACTAATATTTTGCAGGAGTCTATGGAAGAAGAAATAGATGAAACTGTGAGCTCATTGGATGAAAAAGATGATGAGGAGAGCGAAGAACAAAAGGAGGAAGAGCGGAGTAGCTACCCGTGACCACCTTCTAATGAGAGTAACTCTTCAACTCATACGTTGTTTAATTCCCCTTCGTGCTTACCGAAGGATGATTGCTATGATGACTGTTATGATCCCATTGATTCTCTTGAAATATTCCTTTTTGATGATGCTTGCTATGCTTGTGGCTAAGATGCCAATATGAATGATGCTTATGGAGATGAACTTGCTATAGTTCCTTATGTTAAACATGAAATTATTGCTATTGCACCCACGCATGATAGTCCTATTATCTTTTCGAATTCTCCCGACTACACTATATCGGAGAAGTTTGCACTTATTAAGGATTATATTGATGGGTTGCCTCTTACCGTTGCACATGATGATTTTGATAGATATAATATGCATGTGCTTGCTGCTCCTACTTGCAATTATTATGAGAGAGGAACTATATCTCCACCTCTCTATGTTTTCAATATGATAGAATTGCAAGAAACTGTTTATACTATGCATTGGCCTTTACTAGGTGTGCATGAATTGTTCTTTTATGACATGCCGATGCATAGGAAGAGAGTTAGACTTCGTCATTACATGATATATGTTACCTTGTGCTCACCACTAAATTACAAATCATTGTTAATTAGAATTGGCTTTGATATACCTTGGGATCCGGGTGGATTCATTACTTGAGCACTATATGCCTAGCTTAATGGCTTTAAAGAAAGCGCTGCCAGGGAGACAACCCGAAAGTTTTAGAGAGTCATTTATTTCTGTTGAGTGCTTTTATATAGTTTAAAAACAACAAAAATAAAGAGGGGAACCCAAAACCTTTTCAAAAAGGAAAGCGAAAGTGAGAAAGACAAGCATTGTTGAAGTGGGAGCTAGCCTTGAACTTTGTTCATGCTCACGGAAACTTTGTAAATCTTGATTGAAACTTTTCAATAAAAATAATTATCCCCTTGTACAATTCCATTGTGTTATAAAAATAATGTGCCAAGGTTTGCCTTTAGGATGTTTACATTTGCTTGATGGTTTGTACGGTGCAGGACAGAAACTTTGGCTATAGTGCGCGATTTTACATTTTTAGCTGGAACATAAAATGGTTCTGATTCTTTTTGAAATGTCTTCCTATACAAATTGTTTATTTTTTCTAATTTTGGTAGAATTTTTCAAGTATCAGAAGTATGGTGAATGTTCATCTTATTATAGACTGTTCTATTTTAGACAGATTCTGTTTTTGTTGCATAGTTTGCTTGTTTGATGAACCTATCAATTTATATCAGTGGATTAAGCCATAAAAAAGTTATATTACAGTAGACACAATGCAAAAACAAAATATGAATTGGTTTGCAACAGTACTTAGAATAGTGATTTGCTTTATTATACTAACGGATCTTACCGAGTTTTCTGTTGGAGTTTTGTGTGGATGAAGTGGTCAATGATTGAGAAGGTCTCGATGTGAGAAGAAGGAAGAGAGGCAAGAGCTCAAGATTGGGGATGCCCGAGACATCCCAAGTAAATATTCAAGGAGACTCAAGCGTCTAAGCTTGGGGATGCTGGGGAGGCATCCCCTCTTTCTTCAACAAATATCGGTATGTTTTCGGATTCGTTTCGTTCATGCGATATGTGCAAGTCTTGGAGCGTATTTTGCATTTAGGTTTCTATTTTTCTTTTTATGCACCATGCTGGTATGAGATAGTCCTTGGTTGATTTATAGAATGCTCATTGCACTTCACTTATATCTTTTGAGTATGGCTTTATAGAATGCTTCATGTGCTTCACTTATATCATTTGAAGTTTGGATTGCCTATTTCTCTTCACTTAGACAACCGCCATTTGTAGAATGCTCTTTTGCTTCACTTATATTTGTTAGAGCACGGGCATATCTTTTGTAGAAAGAATTAAACTCTCTTGCTTCACTTATATCTATTTGGAGAGATGACAGGAACTGGTCATTCACATGGTTAGTCATAAAATCCTACATAAAACTTGTAGATCACTGAATATGATATGTTTGATTCCTTACAATAGTTTTGCGATATAAAGATGGTGATATTAGAGTCATGCTAATGGGTAGTTGTGGATTGTAGAAATACTTGTGTTGAAGTTTGTGATTCCCGTAGCATGCACGTATGGTGAACCGTTATGTAACGAAGTCGGAGCATGAGGTATTTATTGATTGTCTTCCTTATGAGTGGCGGTCAGGAACGAGCGATGGTCTTTTCCTACCAATCTATCTCCCTAGGAGCATGTGCGTAGTACTTTGTTTCGATAGCTAATAGACTTTTGCAATAAGTATGTGAGTTCTTTATGACTAATGTTGAGTCCATGGATTATACGCACTCTCACCCTTCCATCATTGCTAGCCTCTCTAGTATCGCGCAACTTTCGTCGGTACCATAAACCCACCATATACCTTCCTCAAAACAGCCACCATACCTACCTATCATGGCATTTCCATAGCCATTCCGAGATATATTGCCATGCAACTTCCATCATCATCATATACATGACTTGAGCATTCATTGTCATATTGCTTTGCATGATCGTAAGATAGCTAGCATGATGTTTTCATGGCTTGTCCATTTTTTTGATGTCATTGCTACACTAGATCATTGCACATCCCGGTACACTGCCGGAGGCATTCATATAGAGTCATACTTTGTTCTAGACATTGAGTTGTAATATTGAGTTGTAAGTAAATAAAAGTGTGATGATCATCATTATTAGAGCACTGCCCCAGTGAGGAAAGGATGATGGAGACTATGATTCCCCCATAAGTCGGGATGAGACTCCGGACGAACAAAAAGAGAAAGGCCAAAAAAGGGAAGGCCCAAAAAAAATTAAAAAAATAAAACAAAAAATGAGAGAAAAAGAGAGAAGGGGCAGTGCTACTATCCTTTTTCCACACTTGTGCTTCAAAGTAGCACCATGTTCTTCATATAGAGAGTCTCTTGAGTTATCACTTTCATATACTAGTGGGAGTTTTCATTATAGAACTTGGCTTGTATATTTCGATGATGGGCTTCCTCAAATTCCCGAGGTCTTCATGAGCAAGCAAGTTGGATGCATAACCATTTAGTTTCAGTTAGAGCTTTCATACACTTATAGCTCTAGTGCATCCGTTGCATGGTAATCCCTACTCACTCACATTGATATCTATTGATGGGCATCTCCATAGCCCGTTGATACGCCTAGTTGATGTGAGACTATCTTCTCATTTTTGTCTTCTCCACCATCATATTCTATTCCACCTATAGTGCTATGTCCATGGCTCACGCTCATGTATTGCGTGAAAGTTGAAAAGGTTTGAGAACGTCAAAAGTATGAAACAATTGCTTGGCTTGTCATTGGGGTTGTGCATGATGTGAATATTTTGTGTGGTGAAGATGGAGCATAGCCAGACTATATGATTTTGTAGGGATAACTTTCTTTGGCCATGTTATTTTGAAAAGACATGATTGCTTTATTAGTGGGCTTGAAGTATTATTGTTTTTATGTCAAATGATAGACTATTGCTTTGAATCACTCGTATCTTAATATTCATGCCATGATTAGACATATGATCAAAATTATGCTAGGTAGCATTCCACATCAAAAATTATCTTTTTTATCATTTACCTACTCGAGGACGAGCAGGAATTAAGCTTGGGGATGCTGATACGTCTCCGTCGTATCTATAATTTTTGATTGTTCCATGCCAATATTATTCAACTTTCATATACTTTTGGCAACTTTTTATACTATTTTTGGGACTAACATATTGATCCAGTGCCCAGTGTCAGTTCCTGTTTGTTGCATGTTTTTTGTTTCGCAGAATATCCATATCAAACGGAGTCCAAACGGAATAAAAACTGACGGAGATTTTTTTGGAACATATATGATTTTTGGGAAGAAGAATCCACGCGAGACGATGCTCGAGGGGCCCACGAGGTAGGGGGCGCGCCCCAGGGTGTCAGGCGCGCCCCTGACCCTCGTGGCCACCCCGTAAGGCGGTTGGAGCCCTTCTTTCACCGCAAGAAAGCTAATTTCCGGATAAAGATCGTGTCAAAATTTCAGCCCAATCGGAGTTACGGATCTCCAGGAATATAAGAAACGGTGAAAGGGAAGAATCTGAGAACGCAGAAACAGAGAGAGACAGAGAGACAGATCCAATCTCGGAGGGGCTCTCGCCCCTCCCGTGCCATGGAGGCCATGGACCAGAGGGGAAACCCTTCTCCCATCTAGGGAGGAGGTCAAGGAAGAAGAAGAAGGAGGGGGGCTCTCTCCCCCTCTCTTCCGGTGGCACCGGAGTGCCACCGGGGGCCATCATCATCACCGCGATCTACACCAACACCTCCGCCATCTTCATCAATATCTCCATCACCTTCCCCCCTCTATCTACAGCGGTCCACTCTCCCGCAACCCGCTGTACCCTCTACTTGAACATGGTGCTTTATGCTTCATATTATTATCCAATGATGTGTTGCCATCCTATGATGTCTGAGTAGATTTTCGTTGTCCTATCGGTGGTTGATGAATTGCTATGATTGATTTAATTTGCTTGTGGTTATGTTGTTGTCCTTTGGTGCCCATCATATGATTGCACGCGTGGATCACACCATAGGGTTAGTTGTATGTTGATAGGACTATGTATTGGAGGGCAAGAGTGACAGAAGCTTCAACCTAGCATAGAAATTGATGCATACGGGATTGAAGGGGGACCAATATATCTTAATGCTATGGTTGGGTTTTACCTTAATGAACGTTAGTAGTTGCGGATGCTTGCTAATGGTTCCAATCATAAGTGCATAGAATTCCAAGTCAGGGATGACATGCTAGCAGTGGCCTCTCCCACATAATACTTGCTATCGGTCTAGTAAAGTAGTCAATTGCTTAGGGGCAATTTCGCAACTCCTACCACCACTTTTCCACACTCGCTATATTTACTTTATTATTTCTTTATCTAAACAGCCCCTACTTTTTATTTACGTACTCTTTATTATCTTGCAAACCTATCCAAAAACACCTACAAAGTACTTCTAATTTCATACTTGTTCTAGGTAAAGCGAATGTCAAGCGTGCGTAGAGTTGTATCGGTGGTTGATAGAACTTGAGGGAATATTTGTTCTACCTTTAGCTCCTCGTTGGGTTCGACACTCTTACTTATCGAAAACTGTTGCGATCCCCTATACTTGTGGGTTATCAGTGATCAGTGTGTGATGGCGTTGGACTGATACTCTGGAAGTTGGGAGCGCAAATTAGAGTAACAAGAAACTTAATTTTGCTCGAGTGTTGACTGTGGTCAAGAAAAGAAGGGACTACAAGTTGTAGGTGGAGTCATATGGAGTCTTTGGAGTAGCAGCGGTTCTCATGGGATAAGCTCAAGTCCAGTGTACATGGAAGTTTGATGCATGGACAAATTCAAGATGGTGAAGAATATTCGCCAAGGTGGAGTTTGTTAGAGTTGTGTCGAATATAGTGTACAAGATAGGCTACGGTTGGACTTGAAGTTGTATTGTGTTTAGATAGGATATGGAGTCATGTTCAAGTAAGACACTTGTATCCTAGGCCTCTTTTATATAGCGGGGGTAAACACATGATGTAGCTTATGCCAACATAATTGCACGGGAGCACAGGGGAAGCCGGCGGCGTGTGCCGGTGTCGAGGACGACCTGATGTGGTATTGTCGCGGTATCTTGGGGAGGAGCGTCCATAGTCAGGCCTCGGGAATGTAGCTATATTGATGAACCTCGTTAACAAATCTTGATGTTGTTCTCGTGTAATTGCTTGACCCTCAGATGATCGATGGTATGCCTTGAATTTATTCTAACAAATCTGGCTAGGATACGAGCCCAATCATAACACAAGCTAGGATTGCGTATCGAAGCTTCTTGAATTTTCTAATTTGCTCTCACATCTCGTTGTTTTCGAGTTGCCTCTCATCTAGCTGATGTCGCAGTGGTCTATGGTAGTACTCCAGCAGCTTGCTTAAGTATTTCTTCACAAGATAGGCCCATATCCATGTGCGGAAACAGACTCATTTCTGCAACATATGTATACATAATGATGTGACCAACGTGAGATTTGTATGCATGCCAATTTGCTGACACGGAGAGAGATTTTCTGCCATATACTTTTCTACGGCCAGCGTGGATGAAGAACTCTCGTTCTAGATTCCATGTTGTGTAAGAAGCTTCCTTATCAAGAGGGCATTGACAGGCGCAAAGCAGCACGGGTGGCCTTGCCGGATTCAGGCTCACTCCGCCGTCGGTGGCGCACGATTTGCCGCCGGATCGAAACAGACACGCTGCTGTAGCGAGATAATTCGTCAAACATGACCGACTGCATGTGCCACGGTGGAGAGCTCATGGCCGAGCCAACATGGCCAGAGGCCCAATTTTTTGGTTCTATAACTATACCTAAAAAAAATTCCACCCTTTGGACGGCAAAGTGAAACCCTAGCCCATGCTTTTGGGCTGGGCCCATCGGCCCGGACTGCCCATACCTAGATGTTGTAAGCACTTGCTCCATCTTTCCATAATGTAAGACGCTTCAAAAAAGGATGTTGTAAGCACCTAGTGGTATTGTTAGTCTCAAAACGAAAAACAAAACCTAGTGGGATTGTTGATTCTAAAAGAAAAATCTAGTGGTATTATTGTGGAAAGTTTAACCACGAGTGGCACTTTTGCAAAGAAGTGGATTGTGCAGTAGGAGTAGGAGCTTCCTTGCTCTGTTCCCAAGCCAAGATCAGAATTCAGAAGTTGAGAGCCCCCCAAAAAACAAAGGGACCCACGCGCAAAATGCTCGCGCTCCTGCTCTCCCCGCCGGCGGCGCCTCCGCCGTGCCTCGCGACGCTACGGCGGCGGCCTCCCGCGCCCCGCGCCTCCTCCGCCCCCGGCCGCGCGGCGCCCGCCCTCCGCGCCGCGGCCGTCCGGCCCCGCCTCGCCGCCGCGGCGCCCGGCCCCGCCGAGCCGGAGCCCGCGCCGCTGTCCGCCGAGGAGGAGGCCGAGCGCGCCAAGCTCGCCCAGGTGCCGCCCCGCTCCCTCCCCCGTCCCCCCGCTGATCTGCTGAGCCCTAGTTAGTAGTGACAGTTTGTGATACCATCGTGCTTAGTGGGGTTCCTGTTGCCCAACCAAAAGACCAACGCCGGCTCTGCCTCCTGGTCTAGTGCCTCTGGGAAATTCAGATTCTCGCAGCCTCTTGCCGTTTGCCCGATTGCTGCACGAATGACTGGGAAACCGTGAGGTACATGCTGACACTTCAGAGTTCGTGTTCATTAAGGATATGCAGACAGAGCATGGGCAATCCTTGTTCAATCCTGCAGGGCAGCAGGCCTGATACTGAGCAGTGGGGATGTAGTTCTTCTTCCAAGCAGGGCTGATACTGGGCCAAGGGGTTGTGGGTTTTTTTCTACCAATGGGAGCTTTCCCTTCACCGCCCCCATGGGGGTGGTCCACAGGGTTCATAACTACCCCTCTTACTACGGGGCGTTTACCTAGCCAACACTTAGATACCTGCATCAACTAGTATATGTTTTGGGATGGATTTTTCTTTTCTCTCCACACGCTTAATTTGTGCATCCACTTGCTCTCTGGTTAAAGACACTTTGCTGCACACCTTTTCTTTGTTCTATCAAAATCTTCGTGCTAATGAGGTGGCTACATGACTTCAACATGATATGTCAAACTTTCAATATTATTTTATCCACGATTCCTAAAGTTGCTACTGTCGTTTTGGTATTCTACTCTTAGTATGATATCTGGCTAAAAGTTAACGCTGTAAATCAAGTGTCCAGGTGCTGTTTCAGAATATGGTTTCCATGGTCCACTGATGACATTGCTTCTCTTCATGCTGTTTACTCGGCTCATATATCATCTTTTGCTCTGTGTTTTTTTTTTGGTTTGCAGGTTAGCAAAAGGCTAGAGAAAACAGCGCGGAATTTCAAGAATTTGGGTACCCTGGCATTCTGGTCTCAGTTGGTGTGCACGACCGTTTCGGCTGGGATCTTGTCGTTCTCCGCAGTTGCTACCGGGAATGCAACATCTCCCTTTACATTCTATGCGACCGGATTTGGCATCATTGCCGCCTTTATGTCAGTGTTCCGGTCATTTGGTTACATCCGTCTTTCCAAAACGCTCAGGAGGACAGCAACCGAGCCTACAAAGGTACTCCCGTTTCCCAAATAATTGTCCCACTGCGCTATCGTTTTCTTTGCTGAAAAGCCATTGCTTCTACGCACCCACTGCCTTTGCATATAGGAGTATGTTGCATGACGTCGGACCTTGCCTACCTGTCGACAATCAACTTGATCTCATAAACACACCCAACTCATTTGATGGCATATGGTACCATAATATCATGGTACAACAATGCATCACCGCTACTTGATCTCTTTTGAAGTAACATAATATTGCTTGGTTCTGCTTATATGTGCATTTTAGCCAAAACTAAGTCGAGTGGCTCCTTCTACAGGCCCCTCCGCGTGCGGCTGTGGTTAAAAACCTGAGGAACAGTATTGTACTCAGCGTTGTCGGGATGGGTGCTGCGGTCCTCGGGATGCAGGCGACTGTTGGTGCTTTGGTAGCAAAAGCTCTCACTACCTCCTCGGTGCCCTACTACCAGGGGATATCTGCTGGCCAGAGCCCAGTTCTTGCTCTGGATGTTTTTCTCGTTCAGGTATGCATTGTGTCTTCCCTTCATTTTGATTGTTTGCAGAACGAGAAGAGCTTCCAGGGGTGGTCCTTTTCCTCCCATCTTGCAAAGTGGTCTGTTTGAGTTTTGTAATGTGATCTTTGATCTACAGGGTTAGTAACAAAATGTGCAATCTTCACAAATATAGTAATAAGAACACCTTTAAATTGTCGGAGTTAGGATCGCATTTTCTACTACACTCCTTCAAAACCTAAGAAAATATTACGCTCTCCGATCCATATGAATTGTCACTGAAACGGATGTATCTGGGGAGTAGAATATTTTTTTAACTTGGCACTTCATTTTGTGTATTAATTGCCATTGTCTCTCATCATGGACAGGCTTCAGCCAATACCATCCTCTCGCATTTTCTCGGGCTATCGAGCTCGCTGGAGCTACTGCGGTCCGTGACAATCTCTCCAGCGGATGCCGGCCCCGTCCCTCGACCGGCATGAGCTACATACAAACACGGCATGCGGCTCCTGTTTTTTTTCAACTTTTTTGGTTCCGCAACTGTATTCTGGCAGCAGCTTTTTTTTTTCATTCTTCCTTTTTGTGTGTAGATCTTCTCGTTTGGTGACAAGTATCAGTATGTCCAGCTAGCTTGATTTTGCTCATGTGCAACTATCTACATATACTTGATGAAGAAAAAGAAATCGGTGCTGTCGAACCTCTGCTTATTACTTCAAACATATGTAGAGAAGTACTCCTGTACACGCCTACGTTTTGCGCCATCTGCTGATAACATAACTATCTGATACACGAACGGCATACCACTATACCAGCGTGTGACAACCATGGATGCCAAACACCCATGGGGCTATGGTCCACAGGTACACGCACAGGAAAACAGGCTCACAAGGCAAGCTTGAAATAAAGTTGCATTGCTTCTTTCACAGATATGATATGTGTTTTTACATTCAACACACAGGTAATACAGCCAGTTGCTCCCACTCTATGTTTGAGACAATGTAACCTATGCATAAGTACAAGATGAATGGAAACGAGATGTTAAAAAAGGAAAGAAAAAAGGATGACAAGGCATGTTTTCCCTATCTATATATGGATATGTCGAAGAGAAAACCCAGTCAGCGCCGCAGCTTGGTGTGGCGCAGCAAAGCACTATATCAACAGCGGGTATCCGAAATAACCGAAAAACTTGTCAAACCCTTGTTCTTCTCGCCGGTCCGAGTCAGCTTGAGCACCAATCTGCATGTCCAAAACTTGAATCCCCTTAGCACTGTCCCATCAGCCATCAAACTCTTTACCCTCATGATCCGAAGCGGCTTTGCTTGTGCATCAAGATTATGAAGGCCCGCATGCTGAAATGTTGAACTTTCCCCTGGTCCAAGTTCAAGCAGCAGTTAGCCTGTCACACTCTTGCCGTTCTCATGATCCGAAGAGGTTTGATTAGTGCATCAAGATCATCAGCCTCCGTGCCAAGTTCCCCTGAGTCCAGTTCCATCAGCTGTATGCCGTCCGGCGCATCAACACTCTGTATGCTGTCCGGCGCATCAACACTCTGTATGCTGTCCAGCGCATCAACGCCTTCTTCACCATCAATGTCAAGTGTGATAAAGTCAGTGAAGTCCCCACCTGAGAAAATATCATGTTGCTGTTTCTGTCTGTCATCTTGGCCTGAAGAAACTTTGCTTGTCTCGCTGTCATGTCTAATGCTGGTGTCAAAATACCGTCCCCAGCTACTGTTTTGGGGGGTGTCTGGTCTGCTTCTCTTAGGTTTGATTGTCTTCTTGGTGGGGTGATGAAGTTTGCACGTAGATTGTTGTGGGCACTCTCCTGTTGCCTCAAAGACTGGGCATGTGTAGCTGTGCTTTTTACGACACTGCTTGTAACAGAGGATTAATTCAAGACCATGAAAAGATTAGCAATGGAAGCCCCAAAAAGATCATGGAAGCCCCAAAGTTCAAAAGCTGAACCTGGTTGCAATGCAAAACCATGCAAAACTACACTGCAAGCATATCTGGCACAAACAAGTTCCAATAACAAAAAAGAACAACCTACTAACAAAATCTTCATTTTGATAACCTATCAACAGTTAAACGCTAAACCACCCACTGGATAATCCTCGTTGCCACGACTAAGAACATGCATGTCCTCCTAGATCCCAGCAAAAACACAAGAAGTCTCATGCAGTAAATTATACCTACCAAGAACTTTAAATTAATAATACTAAATGATTGGCAGGAGGGTAGGGCATATTATAGTTTACATCACATTCTGTAAGGGACATTTTTCACAATGGTTCAGTCTGGGTTTTTTTTTGGCAAGTTAACTATCAGCTTTTGAGGACAATGCTGAATTCCACCCCCTAGCAATAGTAATACTTGAATAAGATTGAAAGATTTCAGTAGTATCATTAAGTACCTCATCACCATCTGCACAGTATCCCTTTAGAAAATCTTCACAGGCAGGAGCCTTAGAGTTCACTTTCACATGCCTATAGGGACAAGCTGTGTTGGTACAGAGACCTGCCAGAATACAAATCTTATGATCAAGAAAAATGTTGCAGAAACAAAATTCTAAAATGATGCACTGCGAATGAAATGAATCACCTTTCAGAAAATAAGAACAGTCTTGCATTCTTTCCGGGAGGACCTGCAGAACATACTCTTACAATGAAAGAAGTGTCAAATGCAAGATAGGCAATAGAATCAAGAAGAAATGTCTTACCTTGTGAGTGAGTTTACAGCTAGTATCAGAACACAGGCCTTTAAGAAATTTAGTGCAAATAGTCACTTTAGCAGGGTCATGAATATAGCGACACTCGCCCTTAGGCTTCTTGCACTCGCCAAACCGAGTGAAGAATTGACAGTACTGTCGTTTCTTTGCCAGGCGTGATCTAACAGTGTGCAAACTCCATCGAACTTTCTCATTTGCTAGCATGCGAGTTACTTTTTTGGGGTTTCTAACCAGTTGGTTACCTTTGCTAACACGCACATATCTGTTTCAGAATAAAGAGAATCAGAGAATAAATCAAAGTTGAAAGATCCTAGATGCAAACAAGTTCTATTTTAAGACAGCATCATGCAAGCAATAGCATATGGTCAAAAAGATACCCATTGCAAGTTGATGACCTCCTCAAATCTGAAGATGCTTGATTGTTGTTTCTTAACTGATTGCCGGCAACAGATAAAGAGTATTGATCTGCAAATTTTGACCAATATCAAGTAAAAACAAAAAATTATATACTGACCAGATGAATGATCAGTGTCGTTACATCCACTGGAAGCACTGCTATATGCAATTACTATTAACCAATAAGAGAAGGTCCTTAAATTATGGCATAAGAGAGCATGTCTCATGCACTGCACTTCAAAATGGAATCGCCACAAAGTGATGATTTAGCTAACTAAGACCAGCAGTAAAATGTCCAGCCAGTAGGTAATTCAACTTTAGACTTGTAATATAGTGGACCACAGAAGTATTATAGAATAAAAATGCAACTGGGAATCTGTCTTGCAATATGGTGTAGCATGGAAGTTATGTTATTACACTAAAAAAGAGCAATTGAGAAGCAGGAGCAGCCAAACTTATGTATCTCACGTATAAATTATTTTAGCAGTTGAGTCATTCTTCTGTAGTGGCAATAAGTTTAACACATTACCATTTCTTCCAGTATAATGGAGATATTGCCGTTTCCGTTTTTCTCCTCTCTTTTTCTCAACGTCAGCAACTGCCAATGTAGCCTCCTGCAATCCAGGTTGTAACTTTATAAAATGCACCATATATGCACTACACAATAATGTGGTCTTGATATGTAAATGGTTAAATGCATTTTCAAAAGTTGGTTGCATGGCTGCTCTTATGACTAGTTAAATAGCAGTCAAGTATAATCAGCACTAATATAGGCAAGAATCAGCATTCTCGTTAGACATTAGCCGACAAAGTAGTTAGAAACTTCTTGAGAGACAAAAAAATTCAACCAGTAACATAAATCAAGTCGTCTCCCAAATACTTCTTGTGGGCTTCCCATCAGAACATAATACAACAACAGCAACAGCAACAGCAACAACAACAACAACAACAACAACAACAAAGCCTTTAGTCCCAAACAAGTTGGGGTAGGCTAGAGGTGAAACCCATCAGAACATAATGATCTGATGAAAATAACTCCAACTGGCTCTTACGGAATACTGAATACGAAAAAATATGCACAAAGAATATCAATTAAGTTACCTCGTTAACCTTTTGAGAACGCTTCTCAAGAGATCGTGACCATTTCAAACTTGATCCACCAACACTTAACACGCCAGATTTCCGTATAGAGAATCCATTAGTTGAGACAGTATAAATCATATCTCTCTTCTTGGTTTGTAATAGTTTTCTGCTACATGATAAGGGGCAAAGACTTGCTATAAACAAATTGAATGAATGGCTCAATAGAGAAAGAAAGAAGTTCAGGCTAGTCTGCTAATGTTACCTGACTATTCGTAAGGAGCTCACATTCTGAGTGTGACTGTTTCTAAAATTCTTGCAGTATATTTTTCTTTTCCATGGAAGAATACGTGGGAAGGCCTTCGCATAACTAGTTCCCGCAGATCCTTTCCTCTGTGGTTGTTGCCCACTGAGTGTCCACACGTGCGAGGAAGTTCCCATATTATTTGTCCGAAGAGCTGCATTTAGAAAAGTTTGAGCAAATGGTAGTTTAATGAATTAGCATTGCTTTCTTATTCAAGTATAAGGTTGCAGTTGTGGTATGCCTCAGAAGGAAAACAAAGAATACAAGAAAACAGAATACCTTTATGTGGTCTCTCCTTTAAACCATTGATACTGTTGTTCGAGGATGCAATTTGTACATTACTCTCACCTGAATTTAAGCTCTCAGCAGGTGCAATCTCTTTTGTATTCTGACCATCAGAGGAAGATGAACTCAAAATAATCTGATTTTTCCGCTTCTTGAAATATAAATCAGAGGCTGTGGGTGGCTGCTGTGATAAAACCTTATCTGTAGAACTTTTAGTCGGGTCATCAGGGTGCTGCCTCTGTGCAGCAACCAATTGATTTGATTTCGGTCTAACATAAACCACTTTACTAGCATCTGAGGGTTCAGGTGTTTGTGCACTTTTAATGCTTGGGGTATCAACACCTGAGTTTAATTGCCTAGCCGAATCTTCTTTTTCAGTTTCAGGAACATGCTGCTTGGGCAAAGTTTTAGGCAACTGCTCTGGGAGGCTTGTGGTTGAATTGATGGATTTGGCATGAAGTGGTAAAGGAGGAGTCTTAGGTCTTTCAACTGTAAAGCTCAAACGTGCTGCAGAATCATTTGAATCAACTTTCCTGACAAAGTTCATGCTTCTCCTCATCACAGGCTTATTCAACTTATTCTGAGTATCCAGACTAGAAGAATGAGAAAGTTTTCCTGTTGCTGGATTTCTAATAAGGGCGTTACCCTTGCGTATATAAGAGTTTTGAGTTTTGTCATTCCGCCTTGGTGGTTGTTTAGGCGGTAATCCTGAAGGCTGTGAACTGGGCAAAGATGTAGAAGATGTCATGTCACCACGATGCCATGTCTTGTGCCTTGGATTTGAACTTGCACGAGGAGGCTCTCGGGATGAACTGGGCAAATTCGCCCGTTTAGGAGCTACCTTGGGAGGCATAGAGCTTGTACAATTCATCTGAGGAGACTTCCCCACAGGGTTTCCAACCGAGTCCAATCCTGCTCTCCTGCTATCCTCCTTTGGTGCTAAGACTGGCAAACTAATAGAAGGTAAAGTAGATTTGCATGGTTGATGATCCTTTTTAGCTTCTGACACAATGGATTCAATCCAAGAAGACAACAAATCTCGCTTTGTGCTTGAGTTAACCACAGAACCTTCAGTATTACTGTTATAGGTATTATTATCTGGCTCAACAGATACCTGAGGAGAAAGCGTTGTATCCATCACATCAGTAGATTCCACAGCTGGGATGGCAGGTTCAATTGGGTTACCCACAGGATTATCCACCATCTGATGATCATGTTGATCAACAACATTTATTGAACTAATAGAGTGCAAACCAGAGAGAACTACCTCCCCATGTTTCTCAACATCACCACTGATTCCTTTATTACTGTCATAGGTATTATCCGGCTCAACAGATACCTGAGGAGAAACTAGCTCTGCATCCATCACATCAATAGATTCTACAGCTGGGATAGCAGGTTCAGTTGGGTTGCCCACAGAAATATCCACCATTTGATTATCATGTTGATCTACAACATTTATTGAACTAATAGAGTGCAAACCCGAGAGAACTATCTCACCATGTTTCTCAACAACGCCACTGATCTCTTTGGGTGTCAATGAGTCTGACTGAGGCATATCACTACCAGATACAGATAGCCTAATGCTGTTAACCTGACTAGAGAAAGCATCCACACTTCCACACTGCTCCAAACCTTGTGCAGTATCATGATCCTGACTAACAGAAGTGTCATTATCCACGCTCTGATCCAAACCTATCCTATCTTTCCTAACAGTAGCATCGTTAGTCACAAACTGCTCAGACATAGCAATGCTGTTGACCGCTGGCGGTAAAGTCAGCCAATTTTGAGAACCTACACCAACTGAGTCATCATCAGCCACACCTTTTTGTTTTACAAGACTATCAAATTCTGACACTGTGGAAACATCTAATCCTTTCTGCCCTTCCAGCAGCTCATGGTTTTCCTTGAGCTGTCGCTCACTTTCGATGTTATTACTGAAATAGAAATTACTGCCAAGTGTCAAAGTTGTAGGAACAGACTGCTCGCTGTTACCAGAAGATGAAGATTCACGGGAATGTGCCAAGGGAAAATCAATCTCGGGAGACAGATGACCTCTATGAAGATTGATCAGTTCTGCTACCTGAGCTGTAGCACCCCTTTCTATACCATTATTCAAAACAATATCCCGGGTTAAATCCTCCATAAGATCATCATCTAATGGTGGCACATTCATGCTTTCAACATTTCTGGAACATGACAGATTAAAGAAATCTCTACCTTCAACTTCCATGGGAGCATCTGTTTCATTGAAAGCAGTTCCGTCATTGAGAAGATCTTCCTTGTGGCTATTGCCGAATCCACCAGCTAAATTAAATTCTGGAGTGCTCCCAGAATTACATGTGGTGGTAGCATGTCTTTCAGTTGACCCCATGAGGCTTTTGCCCACTTTCCTCCCAACAAACTTGCTCATGGTAGTTTCTGATGTATCAGGAGCTTCCAAGTGGTGTATTGTTTTCAAAGTGTTAGTTTGACATAATTCTATGGGGATTTGGCTCTCTTTGGTCCTGGTATCCTCATTCACATCGAGTTCCCTTGTATTAGAAATCTTCACATGGTGTGCCACAGAAACATTACCAATACTATTTTCACCTAAACCAGTCAGAATCATACCCTCACCTTTCTGAGCACCCTTTCTCTTGCATATAGTAACTTCTGGTGTACTACTTACACGGCGAACATCCTCTTCGCTTGTGTTAATCAAGATGTCATTGTCTTCCCTCCTAGCATCCTCACTTCCAGAAATTTCTGCCGTATCATGATTTACAGTAACTCCATTTGTGCAAACAGTGTTTTTTTTACTGACATTCTTAGGAGCTCTGCTCTCTTTCATGCTAGATTCTGTATGCCTATTAGAAATTCTCAGAGGATTACTTGTAACTGCAGCACTCGTTTCACCTGAAAGAGGCATGATTTCACCCTCCTCCTGATAATTATCATTCGTAGACACCAAAGTTGCACTCCTAACACCTGAATCCATGGAGCTCCTATCTCCTTTCCCAGGATGCTCACTTCGTCTTGTAGCAAGTGCTTCTGTAGATTTAATGGCTGAAGCAGCAATAGTATCACCTCGACCCATGGAGCTTCTATTGTCTTCCTTTCCAAGGTGCTTACTCCCACTACGATTTGTTGAATCAAGAATTTTCTTGGACTCGATGGCTGAAGTGGCTTTCCTTTTACGTGGATTTATCGAGTTGCTATTTTCACCCTTCTGGACATTCACACCATTACCAGCTCCAGCTGTACCACTAGTGCTTACCATATTATGTTCAGATACAGTATCCTTTTCCAGCGATGAGGTTATGATTTCACCCTCTTCTTTTTCAGAAGCATTTGCAATAGCATCAATATTATCCCTCTTCTCAGATACAATTTCGCTACTAATTTGTTTATCCTTGCCAACAATCCTCCTCACAATCTTCTTGATAACTATCTTCTTCACTTTCTTGACACCAGCCACAGGACGACCAGCTAAGCCCAGACTTTTACTAGGGGAATCTGACACATTCTCCTGAACATTATCATGCTTCCCAGGAAGCTTCTCAACAAACCCTTCTTTTTCCTTGGACTCCGGTGAAGGTTTCACAAGAACTGAGGACAACACCTTCCTAACATTCTTTCCAGCATCCTTCTGTATTACTTTAGTGCTGTCAACCTCATTACTACCAGCACTTTTTGCCTTGCAGTCCACAGAGATCACGCTGGCCAATCCCTTTGAAGCAGAGCCGGCAGTGCTCGACTTGGCTGGTGAAATATGCAAGGCCTTTGGCGGTGGCGGTGGCGGCGGCCGTGTAGCAGCAGCAGGGCCCTCCTCTATCCTCTGCCACACAGAAAGTCTCCTTGGGGCAGGCTCCTTCTGCGGAGTGCGCCTCGGATGCGCGACAATGGTGGCACGTGGCGAGCGCGGCGAGCCACGCTCGCCAGACAGCGTTGACGTCTGTGAAACCATCTGAATCTTCCTGCTGCCCTTGCTGTCGCTGTGTGTTGAGAAGCTCTCGTGGCTGTAGCCAGGATGCGCAGGGGCCCTATCTACAAAGCTGTCAACCGCGGCGTAGCTGGCATGGGGCTGCTGCCTCTGATGGCGTGAAGGCAGCGGGCCAGAGCTGGAGGTGCTCTCGATGTCGACCCGGTCATGTAAGGCGCACCGCTGCTTCTTGCGCGGGCTGGGCGGCGGCGAGAGACGGTGGTGGTGGGGGGACGTGTATCTGCGCCTGTCGTCCTCAGGCTCCTGGTGAGCAGGGGCGTATCTGCGCCTGTCTTCCTCTGGCTCCTGGTGAGCAGGGGGGTATCTGCGCCTGTCTTCCTCTGGCTCCTGGTGAGCAGGGGCGTATCTGCGCCTGTCGTCCTCGGGCTCCTGGTGAGCAGGGGCGAATCTGCGCCTGCGCTCCTCAGGGTCCTCCCACGGGGGCTGCTGATGCTGCTGTTGATGGTGGTGGTGGTGGTGCTGCTGCTGCTGCTGTTGATGGTGGTGCTGTGGCTGCTGATGCTGCTGGTGGTGGTGCTGGTGCTGGTGGTGGTGCCCAGCGTTGCGGCGGAACTCCTCGTCGGGGTGGCGCTGGTGGCCGTGGAAGTGGGGGAGCGGGCGAGCTGTGGTACGGGGGCGGTGGCGGGGGCGGGGTGGAGTAGGCCTCGGGAGGAGGAGGCGGGGAGGGGCCGCGTAGGCGGGACGGTGCGGCGGCGGCGGCGGCAGGGGGGGAGGCGGGGCAGCTGCTGGTTGTGGTAGTGGTGGAGGCGCGGGTGGTGGTCGGAGGGGGGCGGGTGGTGGTACGGCGGCGGCGGGAAGGCCTCGTACGGGTCGTACTGCTCGTGCCTGGACCGCACGGGCCCGCCGCCCCCTCCCGGCGCGAAGTGGCCGCCGTTGTGGTGGTGGTGGTGCTGCTGGGCGGGGTAGTAGTGCCCGCCGCCGCCGCCGCGGCGGTGGTCGTAGGGCGGGGCCGGATCCATGGCCGCGCGCCGAGTCGCCGGTGGGGGGAGGGGAATTCTAGGGTTTGCGCGAGATCTCTCGCGGGTGGGGAAATCGGCTTTGGCTTTGCTTGTGTTGCTCTGCTTGCTTGGCCAGCCGGCAAGGAGACGGCAGGAGCTGGGGGTGGCTGGCGCTAGGGTTTGGGGTGGGGTGGGATCGGATCTGTGGATGGCGTCGGCCGGCGGCGGTGGGCGGGGCGCGTGCGTACGGTGCGGCGCCAGGGTTGGGTTGGCCTTAATACTAGGTAGGTAGGCCGGTTCGCATCGGCTAGGCAAGGCAAGGCACGCGACCTGTTCCGACGGTCGAGGATGTCCGGCGACGGCCGGACCCTGACCCTTCTCTCCCACGTGCCACATGCGTGACTTGCCCTTGCCTTCTCTTTTCTTTTTCTTTTTTTTCAAGGGCCGACTAGTGTCTTCTCCTCCGGCGGTCCACTCCCCATGCTCCGTCGGCCAACGACGATGCGAAGGTGATGGCTGCAGTGAGGAACAGGTCGGTTCGTCGCGCGCCCTCTAACCATGGGGGGAGGGGGAGGCTGGTCTGGCAAAGGCGATGGCCACAGCTGGGTAGAGCTCGGTTTGTCGCGCCCCTCGGGGGAGGGGGGGGGGAGGAGATGAGAGGTGGCGGGATGGCCATCGGAGGAGGGTGAGGGGCACCACGACGGCAAGGTGTGAGGAGTGTTGGGGTGGTCAAGACTCAGGACGACGGGCTAGCAAAGATTCGATAAGGCAAAAAGGTGACGAAGGTCAGTTAGGACGGTAAAAATAGAGTGATGATATCATGTCGTCGTCGAACTGGGTCTGTTATGATTCAAGGGGTCGACAAGAACCCGCGTGGACAAGGCTAACTAGTAAGAATGTTATGGAGTTACCCATCACATTGGTTTGCTTTAACTGTTGGTAAAATAAAATGGAGCATGCATCAATATGGTGTGTTTGGACAGACAACTCCCATATAGGTCCAGGAGTTGATGTATACTTCCTATGTCCGGGTTTGTTGGACCAGAGGGCCGGCGAAGGCCGCTGGTATTTATAAGGCCACCTCGATTATAGTGCTTAGTTAATCAAGGGAATCAATAGCTTTCTATTGTGTGCAATGCGCGGTTTAATCGTGGTGTCTCTCTCTGAAAGGGCATGCAAGGCTTTTGTATACGTAATCGCGTGGGGATGCATGTGTGCCGAGTAAATTAGGGGGTTATCGAGGAATTTATATGAGTAAATTTCCCACGTTAGTTGGTGGTTTCCATATAGTTATCTCCACACGTATTACCATGATCTTGCCTCTCTTGGTTGAGAAGATGCGAGAACGCAAACCAAGTGAAGATTGAGGGAGTGAACTAATGAGATGTGGTGATTCTCGTGGAGGTTGTATCTAGCATAAGCCACTATTTTTTTGTCCATTGATTTGGGGCCCCATTAGCAAAAAAAAATTTGCCATGGTGGGCCAAAGAAACAATACCATGTGGAGCGCCGGAAGGGCTTCATATACTAGTTCAAGTTTTAGAAAGTTTGTAGTAAGAAAGTGGGTCAAAGCACCATCAGGCAGGCACACATCGGGTAAGAGCACAATATGTGTAATGCTCATCGATAGATTGTAAAGAAAAATAACACGACTCATGGACACAAGTGGCATGGATGATTGTAAGGTCATTTCCCTACTTTGTGTTTTGGAGGATGATGACAACCCTTTATTGACCTAATCTTATGCTAAGTGTTTCAGGTTTCGGTTTTAGGTCTTCTTCGGTTAGCTATTCTCTTTGAAGAAAAAAGGATCGAAGGCGATGTTTTCTACACGTTTGTTTATCTCTTTTGGTCATAGGGAACCCGTACTATCAGGAGGGAATCCACATTGCAAAGTGTTGGGGGTATCCATTCACGTACACTTACCTCACCCCTCTCTTGTCTTCCCCTTCCTTCCTACTGTCTACTGTGGGCTCCAACGGTTGTACCGCTCTCCGGAGCGGTTGTACCGCTAGGTCTTGGCGCTGACCAGCTTTGTTCGAGCGGTTGTACCGCTGCTTCCGGGCGGTGGTACCGCCAATGCTCAACAAGGACTAGGGCGGTTGTTCCAGCCAGGCACCGCCCAAGTACCGGTCTGGCCTCTGTTTTGATGCGGTACTCGTGCGGTGGTGGCCCGGTTGGTCCGGTCGTACCGGTACCACTGGGGTCCGGAGCGGTTCTACCGCTCATGACTTAGCCGCTCGAGCGCTCGAGGCCATGCGGTTGCACCGGCCCGGTACCGCTCGATTACCGCACTCAGGGGTGACTCCCTTCTGTGTTGGGGAACGTAGCAGAATTTTAAAATTTTCTACGCATCACCAAGATCAATCTATGGAGTCATCTAGCAACGAGGGAGAGGGGAGTGCATCTGCATACCCTTGTAGATCGTGCGCGGAAGCGTTCAAGAGAACGGGGTTGATGGAGTCGTACTCGTCGTGATCCAAATCACCGATGACCTAGCGCCGAACGGACGGCACCTCCGCGTTCAACACATGTACGGTTGGGAAGACGTCTCCTCCAACTTGATCCAGCAAGGGGGAAGGAGAGGTTGATGAAGATCCAGCAGCACGACGGCGTGGTGGTGGAAGCAACGGTGATCTCGGCAGGGCTTCGCCAAGCACAGGGGGATGGAGGAGTGTCACGGGAGGGAGAGGGAGAGGCCAGGGGCTAGGGTGCGGCTGCCCTCCCTCCCTCCCACTATTTATAGGACCCCTAGGGGGGCGCCGGCCCTAGGAGATGCCATCTCCAAGGGGGGGCGGCGGCCAAGGGGGGTGGAGTGCCCCCCAAGCCAAGTGGGGCCCCCCACCCCTAGGGTTTCGAACCCTAGGCGCAGGGGGAGGCCCAAGGGGGGCGCACCAGCCCACTAGGGGCTGGTTCCCCTCCCACTTCAGCCCATGGGGCCCTCCGGGATAGGTGGCCCCACCCGGTGGACCCCCGGGACCCTTCCGATGGTCCCGGTACAATACCGATTACCCCCGAAACTTTCCCGATGGCCGAAACTTGACTTCCTATATATAAATCTTCACCTCCGGACCATTCCGAAACTCCTCGTGACGTCCGGGATCTCATCCGGGACTCCGAACAACTTTCGGGTTACCGTATACTAATATCTCAACAACCCTAGCGTCACCGAACCTTAAGTGTGTAGACCCTACGGGTTCGGGAGACACGGAGACATGACCGAGACGACTCTCCGGTCAATAACCAACAGCGGGATCTGGATACCCATGTTGGCTCCCACATTCTCCTCGATGATCTCATCGGATGAACCACGATGTCGAGTATTCAATCAATCCGTATACAATTCCCTTTGTCAATCGGTACGTTACTTGCCCGAGACTCGATCGTCGGTATCCCAATACCTCGTTCAATCTCGTTACCGGCAAGTCACTTTACTCGTATCGTAATGCATGATCCCGTGATCAACCACTTGGTCACATTGAGCTCATTATGATGATGCATTACCGAGTGGGCCCAGAGATACCTCTCCGTCATACGGAGTGACAAATCCCAGTCTCGATTCGTGCCAACCCAACAGACACTTTCGGAGATACTTGTAGTGTACCTTTATAGTCACCCAGTTACGTTGTGATGTTTGGCACACCCAAAGCACTCCTACGGTATCCGGGAGTTGCACAATCTCATGGTCTAAGGAAATGATACTTGACATTCGGAAAAGCTATAGCAAACGAACTACACGATCTTTGAGCTATGCTTAGGATTGGGTCTTGTCCATCACATCATTCTCCTAATGATGTGATCCCGTTATCAATGACATCCAATGTCCATAGTCAGGAAACCATGACTATCTTTTGATCAACGAGCTAGTCAACTAGAGGCTCACTAGGGACGTGTTGTGGTCTATGTATTCACACATGTATTACGATTTCCGGATAACACAATTATAGCATGAACAATAGACAATTATCATGAACAAAGAAATATAATAATAACCATTTTATTATTGCCTCTAGGGCATATTTCCAACATTCTGTTCCTATGCGGTGGTTGGGCGGTTGGTCCGGTTGTTCTTTTCAACCGGTACTACCGCCTGGTCGCCCGGTTGTACCGCCTGGTAGGGTTCTGCACATAGACTGTGAGTCCCGGTTGTACCGGGACTAGGAGCGGTTGTACCGCTGCAGCACTGAGAGCACAGTAACGGTTGGATTTTTAGGGTTGCTATATAAGGGTGCTTCTTCCACCTACCACATCCACCTCTAACCTCTCTCTTTCCACCATTAATGCCACTCAAGCTCTCTTTGCCCGATCTCTTTCTCTAGCCACTCAAACTTGTTGATTTGCTAGGGATTGAAGGAGGAGACCTAGATCTACACCTCCACCAAAGGATATTTGCTTCCCATACTTTCTTGTGTGGATTTTGTTACTCTTTGGGTGCTTTGTGCACCCTAGACGGTTGAGGTCACCTCGGAGCCATATTCCATTGTGGTGAAGCTTCGTGGTTTCGTTGGGAGCCTCCAATTAAGTTGTGGAGTTTGCCCCAACCTTGTTTGTAAAGGCCCGATTGCCGCCTCCAAGGGCACCAATAGTGGAATCACGGCATCTTGCATTGTGTGAGGGCGTGAGGAGAATACGGTGGCCCTAGTGGCTTCTTGGGGAGCATTGTGCCTCCACACCGTTCTAACGGAGACGTACTTCCCCTCAAAAGGAAGGAACTTCGGTAACACATCCTCGTCTTCACCGGGTCCACTCTTGGTTATCTCTTACCTTTACTTGTGCAAGCTCATTAGTGTTACTTCTCTTGCTTGCGTGTTTGCTTGTTGTTGTTGCATCATATAGGTTGCTCACCTAGTTGCATATCTAGACAACCTACTTTGATGCAAAGTTTAATTTGGTAAAGAAAAGTTTAAAAATTGTTAGTTGCCTATTCACCCCCCTCTGGTCAACCATATCGATCCTTTCAATTGGTATCAGAGCCTCGTCTCTTTATTAAGGACTTTGCCGTCCGAAGAGTATGGTTGATACCGTAAACGGTGTGGAGGAACACTCCGGTGTGAATCCGATCTCGTCTACGGGCGATGGGGGAACCTCGGTCTCTCGTGAGGAGTTCAATGTGGCCTTGGAGACATTGAAAACCTCCATGATGACCGAGGTTGAAAGCATGTTTACTAAATTCATTGAAGGGCTTAAACTCTCCACCGCACCATTGAAAGTGGGTGATCCCACTGACAAGGTGACGGATGCTATCTCCGACAAGGGGGAAGCTAGTAGTGAAAAGGCTCCTTCTTCTATTGGTAAAAATGGCACCGGCATCTTTGCTCATGTGGAACCACCACTTGTTTATGGTGGACCGGTTCCTTCCACTCATTTGAATCATGCCGGTCCTCCCCCTAAGATTGTGAAAAATGAGGACTTTGATTCTTGGGTTTATCGCTTTAAGCGACATTTAAATCATGTGAACACTAATCTTTGGAGAATCATTGAAGAAGGTTTCCATCTGCATGATCCAAGCAACTTCACTCCTCGACGAGCCGCGGATAATCAATTCAATGAGAATGCTCTCTTCATCATCCAAGATGCTATTCCACTCGAAGATCTACCTCATCTTCGGCCTTTCGCCTTGGCGAAAGATGCATGGCTTTGTGTTGTTTCTCTCTACCGGGGAAGCGCAAGCATTCAACGCTCCAACTATGAAGTAGTGCAAGATGAAGCTGATGAGTTTGCAATGAAAGAAGATGAAGAACCTCGTGAGCTTTATCAGAGAGTAACCAAACTCGCAGTCTCACTCCAAGATCACGGGAGCAAGGATACGGATGACAATTGGATCAAGCGCAAATTCCTCAAGGCAATGATTCCTTACCACAAGGCCATGTCCTCCGTTATTTGTCAAAGGCCGGACTTCCACACTTTGACCTCAAGTGAAGTGTTGGATGAGTTTGTGGCTATGAACATCTTGGACAAGACCGCCGACAATGCGGTGCTTCGTTCTCAAAGGGCAAAGAAGCCCAACCTTGCATTGAAGGCCAAGGTTTGCGTTGAAGAAGAAGAAGAGGAAGAAGAGGAAAGCAATCCCGAAGATACAAAGTATGCATATCATGAACACATGGCACTTGCTTCAAGGCAATTTTGGAGTAAGAAAAACTCAAGGCCAAACTTCAACAAGAAAAACTCTAGTGGCACGAAGAGCAAGCAACGTGTAAGGACTTGCTACAACTGTGGCAATGTGAGTCATTTTGTTGTGGAGTGCCCGTATGAGAAGAGGGAAGACAATGGTGGCAAGCTCATTCGAAAGGACAAAGCCAAGTATTTCCCCAACAAGAGCAACTTCATCAAGAAAACCCCTCACAAGGCTTTGGTGGTTCAAGAAGAGTACCATGAGGATGAGGATGATGGTGAAGATGGTGAGTCGGTTGCCATGGCCTCCGTTGCCATTGCAAAAACTCCACGAATATCTCTCTTCGACTCACCCAATGAGAACATCACCGCCAAGTGCCTCATGGCTAAAGCCACCAACAAGGTAACTCCCAACATCAAAACTATCATCATTAATAATCCTTCCTTGACGGATTGCATTGACGAATATGAGGGATCTAATGTGGAAGAAAATGAGTTTGAGTCCTTTATGGGTAAACTCAAGGGTAAATCCAAGAAGCATTTTGTAGCTCTCTTGGAACAACTTGGTGAAGCCAATGACGTGATCGAGTCTCATGAAGATACCATCTCCAAGATGGAGGGGCATAGTTGTGACTATGCCAATGAGATTTCGGATCTTTCCCATGCTCTTGAGGAAGAGTGTGGTCTTCGTTTGGCTCTTGAGGAGTCACACAACGATGATCATGCTAAGTTAAAGAAAGATCTTGATCATGCTATCATTGTTTCTCGTGTGCTAAACTCCGAGAAGGCCAAACTTGGGGTTGATCTTGTTAGACTCAAAGAGGAGTTTGATCTACTTGACAAGGCTCACAAGGTCTTGAAGGGTGCTCATGCTAGCCTCAAAGAGTCTCATGATCAACTCCAAGTAAAGCTAACCAAGGAGAAAGCCACCTTTCCTCGTATGATGTTAATTGATAATGAAAATGCTACTAACCCGTGTTGTGAGCATGTGCATCTTGTTGAGGAGAACGCTAAGCTAAAGGTGCAACTTGAGAAATGTCTTGTGTCTTGCATACAAGGCGAGAAGAGCCTTGTCGGTGTCAAAACCGGCGGATCTCGGGTAGGGGGTCCCGAACTGTGCGTCTAGGCCGGATGGTAACAGGAGGCAAGGGACACGAAGTTTTACCCAGGTTCGGGCCCTCTTGATGGAGGTAAAACCCTACGTCCTGCTTGATTAATATTGATGATATGGGTAGTACAAGAGTAGATCTACCACGAGATCGGAGAGGTTAAACCCTAGAAGCTAGCATATGGTATGATCGTTGTTCTGTATGTTGTCCTACGGACTAAAACCCTCTGGTTTATATAGACACCGGAGAGGGTTAGGGTTACACAAAGTCGGTTACAATGGTAGGAGATCTATATATCCGTATCGCCAAGCTTGCCTTCCACGCCAAGGAAAGTCCCTTACGGACACGGGACGAAGTCTTAAATCTTGTATCTTCATAGTCCAGGAGTCCGGCTGAAGGTATAGTCCGGCCATCCGGACACCCCCTAATCCAGGACTCCCTCAGTAGCCCCTGAACCAGGCTTCAATGACGACGAGTCCGGCGCGCAGATTGTCTTCGACATTGCAAGGCGGGTTCCTCCTCCGAGTACTTCATAGAAGATTTTGAACACAAAGATAGTGTCCGGCTCTGCAAAATAAGTTTCCACATATTGCCATAGAGAGAATAATTTTTACACAAATCTAATCTGCTGACGTATTCCGTAGCGTGACACACCGCGGCCAAGCCTTTATCCGAATCGTTTTATTATCCCACCTCAGCGCGTCATGCGAGGCAGTTTCCTTGGCACGTCTTCTTAAAGCAGAGATCGTGTCCCCTTATTCCGGGATTCTCATCAATACGGGCGTGGGTAACCCAACCGCTTCTAGGACTCCTAGATTATAGGCAAGTCCAAACGGCCACGGAGAGGACGCTTGATATTCACCCTCTTTATAAAGGGACAAGGCTTTTATTTTTTCCCTCCCGTGCTCAATTGAATCCTTCCCCCCACCTCAAGCTCAAACACCCAAAGTTCAGGTCAGGTGCTCCAAACCTTCAATCATGTTCGGATCTAGCCTTCAAGGCTGATGGGTGCCTTCCTCCGTCACGGAAGAAGATATCAAAAAGTTGAGGGAGGCCAGATATCTGACCGCCGAGATTTTGCATCGGCTGCCTGCCCGAGGGCAGGCCGTCCCCTCCCCCGAACCCAACGAGAACGTCGTGTTTGTCTCCCACTTCCTCCGAGGTCTAGGCCTTGCTCTGGATCCTTTCGTCAGGGGTTTGATGTTTTATTACGGGCTAGATTTCCATGATCTAGCTCCGGACTCCTTTCTTCATATCACGACATTTATTGTCGTGTGTGAGGCTTTCCTCCGGGTTACCCCTCACTTTGGCCTGTGGCTTAAGACCTTTGAAGTAAAGCCGAAGATGATCAAGGGGCAACATGCAGCGTGTGGAGGTGCCTCAATATGCAAGATGACGGGAGCTCCATGGCCCAAAGGTTCCATTCTAGAGGTGTCTGAATTGTGGCAACAGGAGTGGTTCTACATCACGGCTCCTAGAAGTGCCAAGTGGGCGGCCGCCCCTGTTTTCCGCTCGGGCCCTCCACCACAACTGATGTCATGGATCAGCAGAGGTCTGAGCTGGGGTCCAGCCAAGGACGTGCCTATACTGCAAAGCCGCATTCGAGATCTCTTCAATGGAGATTTTAGTTTGGTTGTGGTAATACAAGTTATGCTGGTTCGTCAAGTCCAGCCTTGCAAACGCCGGCCCCTTCGCTTGTGGGAGTTCAATCCCGAGGGACCGCGTGTCATTCAAAATTTCCTCGGCCTGACGCACGAGGAGATGTACAAGTCATTCTTCGGACCTCAGGTAGAGTGTCCGGAAATCACCGAGGACGTGGGCCTGAGCAGTAACCGCGCCGCCGAACAGGTAAGGAATCTTCTGGCCGAACATAATATCTCTCATTTGTTACAAAGTTATTTCTGAGAGTTTGCTTTTTGACTAGGACTGGCTAACAAAGGCGAAGTTGATTCGGTGTTCGGCCCCCCTCCCTGAGGGTTTGGACAATCCGGTATTGGAAAAGATGCTCCAGGTCGCACCTTGCCTGGAGCCCTTGAAGGAAGATATTGGGAAGGATAATCCGAGCGGACGCGGGCCCCCAACACGGCCCATTCGAACCGAGGGAGCGAGAGTCTCCATGAAGGAAGACGACCGGAGGAGGAAAAGGACTGCGCTCGGGGATTCGGAAGCCGAAGCTTCCAAACGGGAGAAGAAGTCTCCCATAGAGAGTCCTACCTTGGGGGGGGGGGTGCTTTTGCCGCACAAAGTCCGTGGGGGGATCAATTCTCAAGCGAGTCGTAAGTGACCCGAAATACTTTAATGGTACAGGTATGCCATATTTTTCTTCTGAGAAAATAACCACCGCATATATCTTTGCAGTTCGGGCCTTAGCCCCTCCCAAATGAGCTCGTCTTCGGGGGATCTTCTTCCAGAGATGATGGAGAGCGAAACGCCTCCTCCGGACTCCTCCGCTCCGGAAGCGGGCGACCCCGAAGTGTCGTCGCGGAGGGCCTCTCCGAGTCCGGTGAGGCCAGAAGATAATCCCATTGACCCTCAAAGCTCCCAGTGACCGGCTCCCAAAGAGAGCGGACAAAAGGGTCCGGCACCGTCTGGTGTGCGATCGGATGTTCTGAGGGAGTTGGTGGGGCGAGCGGCCATCTCAGATGAACACTGTGTGCTGATGAATACGGTGATGGAGAGAATCTCGTCCGCCGAAAGCGGATTGCATGAAGCTTTTATGAGTCTACTGACAGGCTTTGAGATACGTAAAATAATGTATGATAGTCCTGCACATGCTAGGTGTGCCCTGTGTAGATAGTAGCCCCTGAGACTCTGGTTGTCGTCGGAAACGACGACGAACATAGGATCATATTCCCAGGTAATAACCATACTGCCTCTATGTGCAGGTGATGGAAGCTCCGGTGGCTAGCCGGACTAGCGAGTTTGCCCATTTAAAACGGCAGTTGGATGCGGCAGATGCCGACATCGAGCTTGTTAACAAAAGGCTTGACGAGGGACAGGGTAAGTGTCATTATCTGATAAACGCCACATGGTAAGAGCAGCATGATGCCAGTATCTTTAATATGTTGTGACTGCAGATGGAGCTGCCACTGTTGAAGCCTTGCGGGCAGAACTTGCCCGAGCCAAGGAACAAGCAAGGTTTGGTAATGCGGCTGCTTTGAAGGCGGCCGAAGAGTTGAAAGCCGAGAAGGCCGCGCATGGCGAGAGCCAAGATAAGATGGCCAAGATGGCCATAGAATTAAAAGCCGCCATCGACCGTTGCTGGGTTCTTGAAAAGGAAAACCTAGCGAAGGCATCGGACCTTGAGAAGGCTGCTGCGACGAGAAAAGACATTCGCTCTGCTATGAGGGTGAAGAAGGAGGAGCTGCGGGAAGCCGGGGATATTGTAGCCAGGAAATCCTTTATGTTGCGGAGGAAGTTCGGAGATCCACGGTATGCTTCTCTGGATCGGCTGTGGAGTTCGGAGGATGTGTATATGGATTTGGCGGTGAGCGCTGCCGATGCGGCCAAGTACTTCCAGGGTCAGACGGCCGTGAAGTGGACCAGCTATTTTGGACACAATTCCATTCTCCTGAGCGTCCGCTTTCATTGACTGACCAATTAGCCGAATGGGCCGAACTAAATAGGTTGTTCGGACTTGCCATGAGGTCTGTTGTGGATCAGCTATGGCCAGAAAGGCCAAAACCGAACAACTATTTCAGCTTGGTGCAACAGTTCCTTGACGTGGTGCCGCGCATTAATGCGATGAAGAGGTCGGCATGCATAGAGGGCGCACGGATGGCCTTTGCCCGTGTTAAAGCATACTGGGCGGAGATGGATGCTACCACTGTTGCAGCGCGGGATTCGGCCATAGGTCAAATGGCTGCTGAGCACTACTTTGAAGAAGTTCTTGAGGGTGCTCGTTTGATAGAGACCCAGTGCTCAAAAAATATTATGTTTGAGTGATATGTAATCTCATTGTAAGCGAAATGCTTTTATAAATTTTTATAAGGCTATTTTTATACTTTTGCCTGAAAGTAATATGATGCCTCCTGGGCGGCCGTTTATGTATACATGTGTATAACCTGAAAGATTGCAGCCGTCGGCTTCAACCCCCACGCATATAATGCGGAGGTGCTCGCAAAAAACACGCGTTCACACTTAACCCAACGTCTTGGTCCTATTAAGGAGGTGATAGCGGAGCGAGCGAGGCAACCGGACTATAATGCTTTAGCACTTTCACTTAGCCATAGGAGTTTGACAGTGGGGCTACTAAATAGCCCCTGGTGGCTCCGCACTCTCCCGATCCCGGGGTGCGTACATGCCTGGCCGGAAAACGGCCCTTCGTTAAGGTGGAGGAATTCTAACATTCCAACAGGTCATCGAGTGGTTGACCAGTCTCATGCTATATCATGACAGTCAGTTTTCGGCTTTCTCTACTGAGGTGCTCGTCCGGATGAACCAGGGCACAATCGAAGTAGTTCTCCTGGTGCTACCTTAGCCGGTAAAGCGGAACGTAAGGCACCAAAACACAGGAGCCGGGCAAACCCAACATTTGACCAAAGACAATGATTCGGAGCTGATGCATATAAGTCCAAACTCGCGACGCGGAACACTCCCTAAGGTATTCGGTCTTTGTGGTATAAATCGGGCCTAAATAATGGTCTTTGTAAGAAGCCCCTTGTGTCCAGGTACGTGCATTGTTCTGGCGTGGCCACATGCCAAGACGTCAGCATCCTTCTCAACGGTGGATATGTATCAACAAGAGACAGTAAAAAAGGTTTACGCAGGGTCTTAATATAAAAAGAATCCTTGGAGCGGGTCCCTGCTGCATGTCTGCGCCTGTGTCTCCGTTGTGCCGTATCCTGGACGGGTGTAGCACGATGATCGTCTGTAAAAGAGAGGAATTTAGGTGAAAAAGTTGTCGTGCAAAAAGATAGTTTTTAAAGAAACCATGTATAATTCAAGATGAGAAAAAATTGCCACTTGTCTGCGCGCGTTGAGCCCCTTGTATGGACAACTAGGGGTGTGACCATTTATTCGGTATAAATAGCGGCGCCGGACTTGATTAGTTGTGTCTGAGGTCTTGATGACCTATTGGATGCTTTCACTGGTCCGGGCGCCTTTAGTGTGCGGCTGCCAAGGCAGACGCACTCTCTTCGGCGCGCAGAGATCGCTTGATATTTTCGTTCACTGAAATGATGCCACGTGGACCGGGCATCTTGAGTGTGAGGGAGGCGTAGTGTGGTATTACATTAAAGCGAGCGAAAGCTTCGCGTCCGAGCAGTGCTTGATAGCCACTTTGGAACGGAGCGATGTGGAAGGTTAAATGCTCGCGACGGAAGTTATCGAGGGAGCCGAATATAACTTGTAGTAGGAGGGAGCCCGTACAACGAGCCCCTGGGCCTGGCGTTACTCCTTTAAAGGTAGTATTGCTATGGCGAATTTTTGTTGGGTCTAACCCCATCCCGCGGATTGTATCCTGATATATTAGGTTTAGATTGCTGCCACCGTCCATCAAGACTCGTGTGAAGTGATATCCGCCAATTACTGGGTCTAATACCAGGGCAGCCCATCCTGCGTGTCGGATACTTGCTGAGTAATCGCGATGGTCGAAAGTGATCAGTTGAGACGACCAGTGGCAGGACTTCGCGGTGACAGGCACTTGGGTATATTTTCCTGGGAGTGCCGCGTTGTTTTTTCCCTTGATCACGTGTAACACGTTTACTATTTTGACTTCTGGTGGAAATTTCTTTTGTTCCCCAGTGTCTTGCTTGGGAGGCTCGTCCTCGTCTTCACTTGGTGTATCCTCCCCCTTGTGTACGGCGTTGAGCTTGCCGGACTGCTTGAAGACCCAACATTCGCTGTGGGTATGATTAGCAGGTTTACCAGGGGTACTGTGGATCTGACATACTTGGTCCAGAATTTTGTTGAGGCTGGACAGTTCATCCCTGGTGCCTTTAGAGGGCGGCTTTTGACCTGGCCGAGAGCTTTTGAATCCGGCGTTTACTGCCGTGCCCTTCGTGTTGTCTTCTTTATTCCAGCGTTTGTTATTGCTGTTGTGCCATGATTTCCCGTTTCCATCTCTAACTTCAGATGTACTAGGGTCGCTGGCGCTGCATCTGGCTAGCCAGCTGTCCTCACCCGCGCAAAAGCGGGTCATGAGGCTTGTTAATGCGGCTATCGTTCTCGGCTTATTTTGGCCGAGGTGTCTGGCGAGCCATTCGTCACGGACGCTATGCTTAAAAGCTGCCAAGGCTTCAGCGTCTGGACAGTCGACAATCTGGTTCTTTTTAATAAGAAACCTGTTCCAAAGCTTTCGGGCTGACTCTCCGGGCTGTTGAGTTATATGACTCAAATCGTCTGCATCCGGAGGTCGGACATAAGTCCCTTGAAAATTTGCCCAAAAGGCGTCTTCGAGCTCTTCCCAACTTCCAATGGAGCTTTCGGGGAGGCCTTTAATCCAGTGACGAGCTGGCCCTTTGAGCTTGAGGGGTAAGTACTTGATGGCGTGGAGATCATCTCCTCGAGCCATATGGATATGAAGGATGTAGTCCTCAATCCAGACCCCAGGGTCTGTTGTTCTGTCGTATGTCTCTATGTTTACGGGTTTGAATCCCTCTGGAAATTCATGGTCCCGCACCTCATCGGTGAAACATAGGGGGTGTGCGGCACCCCTGTAGTTGGGTGTACTGCGTTGTTCGAATGTTTGTTGTGTTGCATTGTATGCTGGGGTGCGCTTGCGTGGTCCATAGATGGATCTTGTTGCACCGGCCTTTGGGTGCGAGCCCTCGCATGGGTCGCGTGTTGTATTGTGAGTGGTGTTGTATGCCGCTCTGTGTTGGTAGAGGGGTCGTCTATCCGGCCAGGTGGCTGCTTTGATATTTGGTTGTGGGGGGTCTGAGGCCTCCTCATCGAATTCAGGTAGCAGCTTCCGCTTTGGGTAGCTCTTGGAGGGGCGATTGTCGCCGTACCTCGCTGTTGTGTTGAGTATTTTACTCCATCTGATTTGGAGTGTGTCTTCCGCATCCTTGAGACTTTGCTTCTGCTTTTTAAGACTCCTCGCAGTGGCAACAAGCCTTTTACGGGCATTCTACTGCTTCGGGTGCCTATCCGGCGTTATGTCGTCCGAACCATTATCCTTGATAGAATTTGTTTGTTCGGTTTGATTATCCGGATTGCCGTTGTCCGACAGCGGTTCGCCCTGCTCCAGCGCTGGGTCTGTGTGATCATTATTTCTGTCGAGGCGGGATTTGGGGCGGCGCTTGCGTCGCCGCTTTGACTGCTTCTCGAGGGAACAAGCCTTCAATGCGTCCTTCCGCTCCTCGTCGTCATCTTTTGGTGCGTCCACCATGTATACGTCATATGACGAGGTGGCTTTCCGGGGCCCAATAGGCGCTGGTTCTTCATCGTCTCCTTCATCGGCGTCCATACCGTTGATGTCTTCGGAGTCGAAGTCGAGCATGTCGGTTAAATCGTTGACAGTGGCTACAAAATGGGTGGTGGGTGGGCTTTGAATTTCTTCATCGTCTGTATCCCAACCTTGCCGACCGTAGTCCGGCCAGGGCTCTCCTGATAAAGAGAGAGACTTTAGTGTCTTTAGAATATCGCTGAAAGGCGGGTGCTGAAAGATGTCCGTGGCAGTAAACTCCATGATCGGCGCCCAATCGGATCCGATTGGCAGGGGCGCGGAGGGTTCGGAGTCCGAAGAGGAGTCCGGCTCCTTGGAGTCACGAGTCTCGCGGAGTGCGGGGCTGGTGTTTGGCTCGATCGCCGTTGGGATCGCAGCCCTCGAGGCGGCGTCCAACCACCCATCCTCGATCGGCGCAATTGGCTCCGAATCAAGGGTCGAAGCCGATGCGGGTGCAGCCTCCAGGGCACTGCTCGGTGGCAGAGCTAGATCTTGCTCATCGTGACAGTGCGGCGCGCTCGGCAGTGGCTCGAATCCGATGAAGATCAAGTCCCTGCGGATGTTAGCCGTGTAGTTTAAACTTCCAAATCTAACCTGACGGCCAGGGGCATAGCTTTCGATCTGCTCTAGATGGCCAAGTGAATTGGCCCGCAGTGCGAAGCCGCCGAAGACGAAGATCTGTCCGGGGAGGAAGGTCCCACCCTGGACTGCATCGCTATTGATGATCGTAGGAGCCATCAAGCCTGACGGCGACGACACAGAGGAACTCTCAATGAAAGCACCAATGTCGGTGTCAAAACCGGCGGATCTCGGGTAGGGGGTCCCGAACTGTGCGTCTAGGCCGGATGGTAACAGGAGGCAAGGGACACGAAGTTTTACCCAGGTTCGGGCCCTCTTGATGGAGGTAAAACCCTACGTCCTGCTTGATTAATATTGATGATATGGGTAGTACAAGAGTAGATCTACCACGAGATCGGGGAGGCTAAACCCTAGAAGCTAGCCTATGGTATGATTGTTGTTCTATATGTTGTCCTACGGACTAAAACCCTCCAGTTTATATAGACATCGGAGAGGGTTAGGGTTACACAAAGTCGGTTACAATGGTAGGAGATCTATATATCCGTATCGCCAAGCTTGCCTTCCACGCCAAGTAAAGTCCCTTCCGGACACGGGACGAAGTCTTCAATCTTGTATCCTCATAGTCCAGGAGTCCGGCTGAAGGTATAGTCCGGCCATCCGGACACCCCCTAATCCAGGACTCCCTCAAGCCTCAACGACCTCTTGACCAACCAAAAGGGAGTGGTGGCCAAGGAAGGGATTGGGTACGTGCCCAAGTCCAAGAACGAGAAGAAGAATGACAAGGCCAAACGACCTCCTCCTCTCAAGCAAACCTTTGTGAAGGAGGGTGAGGGTGCTACTAAGGAGAAGGAGAAAAACTCCATGAAGGGTAGTGATGCCAAGAAGGGAAACGCTCCCCTTCCCAACAAAGCCGGCGACTTTAACCCTTCTTATGTGTTGTGCCGCGCTAGAGATGGGCATGTTTATGCCAAATTTGTTGGTTCTCCTTATGAGTACATTGAATGGTCTATTTGGGTTCCTAAGACCCTTGTTACTAACATCAAAGGACCCATTACAAAATGGGTACCTAAAACCAAGCATTGATCTCTTGTAGGTGTTTGCTTCCGGTGGGGGATCATGGTTGCTCGATAGTGGAGCTACTAATCATATGACCGGAAGCAAGGACTTGGTGGTGGACGTGCAAAAGATTCCACCCATGCCCACCAATGTTGAGTGGGGTGATGCCTCTTCTTCTAAGGTATTGGGACTCGACAAAGTTGTCATTTCTCATGATCTTACGATCGAGAAGGTCATGCTTGTTGAGTCCCTTGCATACAATTTACTTTCCGTTCGTCAACTAGCACTCATGGGCTTTGCCACTTTCTTTGATATTGATTCCGTGGCCCTCTTGTGGAGCAAGACTCTTAAAGTAGCCTTTCTTGGGCATGTCGAGAACGGTCTCTATGTGATTAACTTTTTGAAGTGACCCACTAAGACCGCGACATGCCTAATGGCTAAAGTTGACGTGGGATGGCTTTGGCATCGCCGTTTAGCCCACGTCAATATGAGATCTTTGCAAAGTCTTCTCAAGGGGGACCATGTTCGTGGACTAATAAATGTTAGTTTTGCTAAAGATCGTGCTTGCAGTGCTTGCATCGAAGGAAAGCTACATGAGAAGGCTCACCCTCCCATGACTATCATCTACTCGAAGAGGCCTTTGGAGCTCCTTCACATGGATCTCTTTGGACCTCCATCCTTTGATAGTCTTGGGGTAGAAAGTATTACTTGGTGATTGTAGATGACTATTCAAGATACACTTGGGTATATTTCTGTTGGAAATATGCCCTAGAGGCAATAATAAATTGATTATTATTATATTTCCTTGTTCATGATAATCGTTTATTATCCATGCTAGAATTGTATTGATAGGAAACTCAGATACATGTGTGGATACATAGACAACACCATGTCCCTAGTAAGCCTCTAGTTGACTAGCTCGTTGATCAATAGATGGTTATGGTTTCCTGACCATGGACATTGGATGTCATTGATAACGGGATCACATCATTAGGAGAATGATGTGATGGACAAGACCCAATCCTAAGCCTAGCACAAGATCATGTACTTCGTATGCTAAAGCTTTTCTAATGTCAAGTATCATTTCCTTAGACCATGAGATTGTGCAACTCCCGGATACCGTAGGAGTGCTTTGGGTGTGCCAAACGTCACAACGTAACTGGGTGGCTATAAAGGTACACTACAGGTATTTCCGAAAGTGTCTGTTGGGTTGGCACGAATCAAGACTGGGATTTGTCACTCCGTGTAAACGGAGAGGTATCTCTGGGCCCACTCGGTAGGACATCATCATAATGTGCACAATGTGACCAAGGAGTTGATCACGGGATGATGTGTTACGGAACGAGTAAAGAGACTTGCCGGTAACGAGATCGAACAAGGTATCGGGATACCGACGATCGAATCTCGGGCAAGTATCGTACCGATGGACAAAGGGAATTGCATACGGGATTGATTAAGTCCTTGACATCGTGGTTCATCCGATGAGATCATCGTGGAACATGTGGGAGCCAACATGGGTATCCAGATCCCGCTGTTGGTTATTGACCGGAGAGTCATCTCGGTCATGTCTGCATGTCTCCCGAACCCGTAGGGTCTACACACTTAAGGTTCGATGACGCTAGGGTTATAAAGGAAGTTTGTATGTGGTTACCGAATGTTGTTCGGAGTCCCAGATGAGATCCCAGACGTCACGAGGAGTTCCGGAATGGTCCGGAGGTAAAGATTTATATATGGGAAGTCTTGTTTTGGTCAGCGGAAAAGTTTCGGGTTTTATCGGTAACGTACCGGGACCACCGGGAGGGTCCCGAGGGTCCACCAAGTGGGGCCACAAGCCCCGGAGGGCTGCATGGGCCAAGTGTGGGAGGGGACCAGCCCCAGGTGGGCTGGTGCGCCCCCCACCAAGGCCCAAGGCGCAAGGAAGAGGGGAAGGGGGCAAACCCTAGGGCAGATGGGCCCTAAGGCCCACCCTGGTGCGCCTCCCCCTCTCCCCTCCCCTTGGCCGCCCTAGATGGGATCTAGGGGGCTGCCGCCACCCCTAGGGAGGGAACCCTAGGTGGGGGCGCAGCCCTCCCCTTCCCCTATATATAGTTGAGGTTTAGGCTGCCCAATACACATGAGTTCCTCTCCCTGTTGGTGCAGCCCTACCCCTCTCCCTCCTCGTCTCTTGCGGTGCTTAGCGAAGCCCTGCTGGAGTTCCACGCTCCTCCACCACCACCACGCCGTTGTGCTGCTGCTGGATGGAGTCTTCCTCAACCTCTCCCTCTCTCCTTGCTGGATCAAGGCATGGGAGACGTCACCGGGCTGTACGTGTGTTGAACGCGGAGGTGCCGTCCGTTCGGCGCTAGGATCTCTGGTGATTTGGATCACGATGAGTACGACTCCATTAACCCCGTTCACTTGAACGCTTCCGCTTAGCGATCTACAAGGGTATGTAGATGCACTCTCCTTCCCCTCGTTGCTGGTTTCTCCATAGATAGATCTTGGTGACACGTAGGAAAATTTTGAATTTCTGCTACGTTCCCCAACAATTTCTTCAAGAGGAAGAGTGAGACCCAACAAACCGTCATTGACTTTGCAAATGAAGCTCAACGACAACACAATGCAAAGATCTTGACAATAAGAAGTGGCAACGGCTCCGAGTTCAAGAACTACACCTTGGATGAGTTTTTGAGTGATGAGGGAATCAAGCATCAATATTCCGCACCTTATACCCCTCAACAAAATGGTGTAGCGGAGAGGAAGAACCGAACGTTGATGGATGCGGCAAGGACCATGATGGCGGAGTTCAAGTCTCCCTACAACTTTTGGGCCGAAGCCATCAACACCGCATGTCACGCATATAATCGGCTCTACCTCCGCAAAGGCTTGAACAAGACTCCATATGAGATACTCACCGGTAACAAGCCCAACCTCAAGTACTTCCGGGGATTCGGGTGTAAGTGTTTCATTTGCAAGAAAGGTGTCTGTTTGTCTAAATTTGAGGCTAGAGCTTATGAGGGCATATTTGTTGGTTATGCTACGAACTCTCATGCTTACCATGTTCTCAATAAGTCCACGGGACTTATTGAGGAAACGTGTAACGTGGAGTTTGATGAGAATAACGGCTCCCAAGTGGAGCAAAGTGGTACTTGTGATGTAGGTGATGAAATTTCTCCCTAAGCCATAAGAAGAATGGGTATTGGTCATATCCTACCCATTGAGGAACCCCTTGTGGCCGAAGGAGAAGGACAATGTTCTACTCAAGTGGAACCTTCACCAACCCAAGACTCACACGCTTCCGAAGAACATAGTGAGGGCCCTCAACCTCAAGAGCAAGACCAAGAGCAAGATCAATCTCAAGATGGTGTTGTAACATCAAGTGATGCCCAAGGTCAAGCTCCCTCCTCCGAGCAAGTTCAAGATCAAGAAAAAGCTCAAGACGATGCTCAAGATGATCAAGTGACCACTCCTCGTCTCACCCCCGAGGAGGAATTGGAGCGTCGTGCAGCCAAGGTTGCTTCCAAGCTCTCCACCAAGGATCATCTCATGAAGAATGTGCTTGGAAGCTTAAGAAAGGGGGTAAGCCCTCGTAGACAATTAGCAAACTATTGTGAACATCACGCGTTTGTCTCTTGTGTCGAACCCCACAAGGTCTATGAGGCACTCGAAGATCCGGATTGACTCAATGCCATGCATGAAGAACTCAACAACTTCGAGCGTAACAAAGTGTGGATATTGGTGCCAAGGCCGACGGTGAACCACAATGTCATTGGAACCAAGTGGATATTTAAGAACAAGCAAGATGCTCATGGGATTATCATTCGCAACAAGGCTCGTTTGGTAGCACAAGGTGTTGGGGATCGTAGCAGAAATTTAAAAAAATTCTACGCATCACCAAGATCAATCTACGGAGTCATCTAGCAATGAGAGGGAGAGGAGTGCATCTACATACCCTTGTAGATCGCGAGCGGAAGCGTTCAAGAGAACGGGGTTGATGGAGTCGTACTCGTCGTGATCCAAATCACCGATGATCCCAGCGCCGAACGGACAGCACCTCCGTGTTCAACACACGTACGGAGCGAGGACGTCTCCCGCACCTTAATCTAGCAAGGAGGAGGGAGAGGTTGAGGAAGAGGGCTCCAACAGCAGCACGATGGCGTGGTGGTGGTGGAGCTGCAGTACTCCGGCAGGGCTTCGCCAAGCTCTTGCGGAGGAGGAGAGGTGTTGGGGAGGGGAGGGGCTGCGCCTTGGATGTGGTGTGCAGCCCTCCCCTTGCCCCTCTATTTATAGGGGAAGGAGGAAGGGGGGCGGCCCCCTCTAGATGAGATCTAGAGGGGGCCGGCGGCCAAGGGAAGGGGGCTTGCCCCCCTCCCCCCAAGCAAGGGGGGCACCCCTCTTAGGGTTTCCCCCTAACCCTAGGCGCATGGGCCCAAGGGGGGGATGAGCCCAGCCCATGTAGGGCTGGTTCCCTTTCCTCTACGGCCCATTAGGCCCTCTGAGAGAGGTAGCCCCTCCTGGTGGACCCCCGGAACCCCTTCGGTGGCCCCGGTACAATACCGATATGCCCCCGAACCTTTCCGGTGACCGTATGACAACTTCCTACATATAAATCTTCACCTCCAGACCATTCCGGAACTCCTCGTGACGTCCGGGATCTCATCCGGGACCCCGAACAACATTCGGTAATCACATACAAGTCTTCCTAATAACCCTAGCGTCATCGAACCTTAAGTGTGTAGACCCTACGGGTTCGGGAACCATGCAGACATGACCGAGACAACTCTCCGGCCAATAATCAACAACGGGATCTAGATACCCATGTTGGTTCCCACATGTTCCATGATGATCTCATCGGATGAACCACGATGTCGAGGATTCAAGCAATCCCATATACAATTCCCTTTGTCAATCGGTACGTTACTTGCCCGAGATTCGATCATCGGTATCCCAATACCTCGTTCAATCTCGTTACCGGCAAGTCACTTTACTCGTTCCATAATGCATGATCCCGTGACCAACTACTTAGTCACACTGAGCTCATTATGATGATGCATTACCGAGTGGGCCCAGAGATACCTCTCCGTCATACGGAGTGACAAATCCCAGTCTCAATTCATGCCAACCCAACAGACACTTTCAGAGATACCTGTAGTGCACCTTTATAGCCACCCAGTTACATTGTGACGTTTGGTACACCCAAAGCACTCCTACGGTATCCGAGAGTTGCACAATCTCATGGTCTAAGGAAATGATACTTGACATTTAGAAAAGCTCTAGCAGACGAACTACACGATCTTGTGCTATGCTTAGGATTGGGTCTTGTCCATCACATCATTCTCCTAATGATGTGATCCCGTTATCAATGACATCCAATGTCCATGGTGAGGAAACCGTAACCATCTATTGATCAACGAGCTAGTCAACTAGAGGCTCACTAGGGACATGTTATGGTCTATGTATTCACACATGTATTATGATTTCCGGATAACACAATTATAGCATGAACAATAGACAATTATCATGAACAAGGAAATATAATAATAACCATTTTATTATTGCCTCTAGGGCATATTTCCAACAGTCTCCCACTTGCACTAGAGTCAATAATCTAGTTACACTATGATGAATCGAACACCCATAGAGTTCTGGTGTTGATCATGTTTTGCTCGAGGGAGAGGTTTAGTCAACGGATCTGCGACATTCAGGTCCGTATGCACTTTACAAATATGTATGTCTCCATTTTGAACATTTTCACGAATGGAGTTGAAGCGACGCTTGATATGCCTGGTCTTCCTGTGAAACCTGGGCTCCTTGGCAAGGGCAATAGCTCCAGTGTTGTCACAGAAGAGAGCCATCGGGCCCGACGCATTGGGAATAACTCCTAGGTCGGTAATGAACTCCTTCACCCAGAATGCTTCTTGTGCTGCCTCCGAGGCTGCCATGTACTCCGCTTCACATGTAGATCCCGCCACGACGCTTTGCTTGCAACTGCACCAGCTGACTGCCCCACCATTCAAAATATACACGTATCTGGTTTGTGACTTAGAGTCATCCAGATCTGTGTCGAAGCTAGCATCGACGTAACCCTTTACGACGAGCTATTCATCACCTCCATAAACAAGAAACATATCCTTAGTCCTTTTCAGGTACTTCAGGATATTCTTGACTGCTGTCCAGTGTTCCATGTCGGGATTACTTTGGTACCTTCCTACCAAACTTACGGCAAGGTTTACATCAGGTCTGGTACACAGCATGGCATACATAATAGACCCTATGTCCGAGGCATAGGGGACAACACTCATCTTTTCTCTATCTTCTGCTGTGGTCGGGCATTGAGCCGTGCTCAATCTCGTACCTTGCAACACAGGCAAGAACCCCTTCTTGGACTGATCCATATTAAACTTCTTCAATATCTTGTCAAAGTACGTGGTCTGTGAAAGACCAATGAGGCGTCTCGATCTATCTCTATAGATCTTGATGCCTAATATATAAGCAGCTTCTCCAAGATCCTTCATTGAAAAACACTTGTTCAAGTAGGCCTTTATGCTTTCCAATAATTCTATATCATTTCCCATCAATAGTATGTCGTGAAGGAAATATGCCCTAGAGGCAATAATAAAGTTATTATTTATTTCCTTATATCATGATAAATGTTTATTATTCATTCTAGAATTGTATTAACCGGAAACATAATACATGTGTGAATACATAGACAAACAGAGTGTCACTAGTATGCCTCTACTTGACTAGCTCGAGACATAAAGATTGATATATTGGAAGCCTATATTTGGACATCGGAATTGTTCCGGGTGAAAATTGTCATTTTACCGGAGTACCGGGGGGTTACCGGAACCCCCCCGGGGGTTTATGGGCCTACATGGGCCATAAGGGAGAAGAGAGGGGCAGGCCAGGGCAGGCCGCGCGCCCCCTCCCCCCTAGTTCGAATAGGACAAGGAAGGGGGGGGGGCGGCGCCCCCCTTTCCTCTTCTCCCTCCCTCTTTTCCTTATCCAACAAGGCAAGTGGAGGGGAGTCCTACTCCCGGTGGGAGTAGGACTCCTCCAGGCGCACCCCTAGAGGGCCGGCCGCACCTCCCCCTCCCTCCTTTATATACGGGGGCAGGGGGGCACCCTAGAACACACAATTGATCCTCGTGATCGTTCCTTAGCCGTGTGCGGTGCCCCCTGCCACCATATTCCACCTCGGTCATATCGTTGTAGTGCTTAGGCGAAGCCCTGCGTTGGTATAAAATCATCATCGTCACCACGCCGTTGTGCTGACAGAACTCATCCCCGAAGCTTTGCTGGATCGGAGCCCGGGGATCGTCATCGAGCTGTACGTGTGCTAAGAACTCGGAGGTGCCGGAGTAACGGTGCTTGGATCGGTCGGATCGGGAAGAAGACGTACGACTACTTCCTCTACGTTGTGTCAACACTTCCGTTGCGATCTACAAGGGTACGTAGATAACACTCTCCCCTCTCGTTGTTGTGCATCACCATGATCTTGCGTGTGCATAGGAAAATTTTGAAAATTACTACGTTTCCCAACAGTGGCATCCGAGCCAGGTTTTTATGGTTTGATGTTATATGCACGAGTAGAACACAAGTGAGTTGTGGGCGATATAAGTCATACTGCCTACCAGCATGTCATACTTTGGTTCGGCGGTATTGTTGGACGAGACGACCCAGACCGACATTACGCGTACGCTTACGCGAGACCGTTTCTCCTGACATGCTTTGCACATAGGTGGCTTGCGGGCGACTATCTCTCCAACTTTAGTTGAACCGAGTGTGGCTACGCCCGGTCCTTGCGAAGGTTAAAACGGAGTCAAATTGACAAACTATCGTTGTGGTTTTGATGCGTAGGTGAGATTGGTTCTTGCTTAAGCCCGTAGCAGCCACGTAAAACTTGCAACAACAAAGTAGAGGACGTCTAACTTGTTTTTGCAGGGCATGTTGTGATGTGATATGGTCAAGACATGATGCTGAATTTTATTGTATGAGATGATCATGTTTTGTAACCGAGTTATCGGCAACTGCCAGGAGCCATATAGTTGTCGCTTTATTGTATGCAATGCAATCGCGCTGTAATGCTTTACTTTATCACTAAGCGGCAGCGATAGTCGTGGAAGCATAAGATTGGCGAGACGACAACGATGCTACGATGGAGATCAAGGTGTCGCTCCGGTGACAATGGTGATCATGACGGTGCTTCGGAGATGGAGATCACAGGCACAAGATGATGATGGCCATATCATATCACTTATATTGATTGCATGTGATGTTTATCTTTTATGCATCTTATCTTGCTTTGATTGACGGTAGCATTATAAGATGATCTCTCACTAAATTATCAAGAAGTGTTCTCCCTGAGTATGCACCGTTGTGAAAGTTCTTCGTGTCGAGACACCACGTGATGATCGGGTGTGATAGGCTCTACGTTCAAATACAACGGGTGCAAAACAGTTGCACACGCGGAATACTCAGGTTATACTTGACGAGCCAAGCATATACAGATATGGCCTCGGAACACGGAGACCGAAAGGTCGAGCGTGAATCATATAGTAGATATGATCAACATAATGATGTTCACCGATGAAACTACTCCATCTCACGTGATGATCGGACATGGTTTAGTTGATTTGGATCACGTGATCACTTAGAGGATTAGAGGGATGTCTATCTAAGTGGGAGTTCTTAAGTAATATGATTAATTGAACTTAAATTTATCATGAAACTTAGTACCTGATAGTATCTTGCTTGTTTATGTTGATTGTAGATAGATGGCTCGTGCTGTTGTTCCGTTGAATTTTAATGCGTTCCTTGAGAAAGCAAAGTTGAAAGATGATGGTAGCAATTACACGGACTGGGTCCGTAACTTGAGGATTATCCTCATTGCTGCACAGAAGAATTACGTCCTGGAAGCACCGCTGGGTGCCAGGCCTGCTGCTGGAGCAACACCAGATGTTATGAACGTCTGGCAGAGCAAAGCTGATGACTACTCGATAGTTCAGCGTGCCATGCTTTACGGCTTAGAATCAGGACTTCAACGATGTTTTGAACGTCATGGAGCATATGAGATGTTTCAGGAGTTGAAGTTAATATTTCAAGCAAATGCCCGGATTGAGAGATATGAAGTCTCCAATAATTTCTATAGCTGCAAGATGGAGGAGAACAGTTCTGTCAGTGAGCATATACTCAAAATGTCTGGGTATAATAATCACTTGATTCAATTGGGAGTTAATCTTCCAGATGATTGCGTCATTGACAGAATTCTCCAATCACTGCCACCAAGCTACAAGAGCTTCGTGATGAACTATAATATGCAAGGGATGAACAAGACTATTCCTGAGCTCTTCGCAATGCTGAAAGCTGCGGAGGTAGAAATCAAGAAGGAGCATCAAGTGTTGATGGTCAACAAGACCACTGGTTTCAAGAAAAAGGGCAAAGGGAAGAAGAAACCCAAGTCTGGACCTAAGCCTGAAACTGAGTGCTTCTACTGCAAGCAGACTGGTCACTGGAAGCGGAACTGCCCCAAGTATTTGGCGGATAAGAAGGATGGCAAGGTGAACAAAGGTATATGTGATATACATGTAATTGATGTGTGCCTTACTAATGCTCGCAGTAGCACCTGGGTATTTGATACTGGTTCTGTTGCTAATATTTGCAACTCGAAACAGGGACTACGGATTAAGCGAAGATTGGCTAAGGACGAGGTGACGATGCGCGTGGGAAACGGTTCCAAAGTCGATGTGATCGCGGTCGGCACGCTACCTCTACATCTACCTTCGGGATTAGTATTAAACCTAAATAATTGTTATTTGGTGCCAGCATTGAGCATGAACATTATATCTGGATCTTGTTTAATGCGAGACGGTTATTCATTTAAATCAGAGAATAATGGTTGTTCTATTTATATGAGTAATATATTTTATGGTCATGCACCCTTGAAGAGTGGTCTATTTTTATTGAATCTCGATAGTAGTGATACACATATTCATAATGTTGAAGCCAAAAGATGCAGAGTTGATAATGAAGGTGCAACTTATTTGTGGCACTGTCGTTTAGGTCATATCGGTGTAAAGCGCATGAAGAAACTCCATACTGATGGACTTTTGGAACCACTTGATTATGAATCACTTGGTACTTGCGAACCGTGCCTCATGGGCAAGATGACTAAAACACCGTTCTCCGGTACTATGGAGAGAGCAACAGATTTGTTGGAAATCATACATACAGATGTATGTGGTCCAATGAATATTGAGGCTCGTGGCGGATATCGTTATTTTCTCACCTTCACAGATGATTTAAGCAGATATGGGTATATCTACTTAATGAAACATAAGTCTGAGACATTTGAAAAGTTCAAAGAATTTCAGAGTGAAGTTGAAAATCATCGTAACAAGAAAATAAAGTTTCTACGATCTGATCGTGGAGGAGAATATTTGAGTTACGAGTTTAGTGTACATTTGAAACAATGCGGAATAGTTTCGCAATTCACGCCACCCGGAACACCACAGCGTAATGGTGTGTCCGAACATTGTAATCGTACTTTACTTGATATGGTGCGATCTATGATGTCTCTTACTGATTTACCGATATCATTTTGGGGATACGCTCTAGAGACGACCGCATTCACGTTAAATAGGGTACCATCAAAATCCGTTGAGACGACGCCTTATGAGCTGTGGTTTGGCAAGAAACCAAAGTTGTCGTTTCTGAAAGTTTGGGGCTGCGATGCTTATGTGAAAAAGCTTCAACCTGATAAGCTCGAACCCAAATTGGAGAAATGTGTCTTCATAGGATATCCAAAGGAAACTATTGGATACACCTTCTATCACAGATCCGAAGGCAAGACTTTTGTTGCTAAATTTGGAAACTTTCTGGAGAAGGAGTTTCTCTCGAAAGAAGTGAGTGGGAGGAAAGTAGAACTTGACGAGGTAACTGTACCTACTCCCTTATTGGAAAGTAGTACATCGCAGAAAACTGTTTCTGCGACACCTACACCAATAAGTGAGGAAGCTAATGATGATGATCATGAAACTTTAGATCAAGATACTACTGAACCTCGTAGATCAACCAGAGTGAGATCCGCGCTAGAGTGGTACGGTAATCCTGTTCTGGAAGTCATGCTACTAGATCATGATGAACCTACGAACTATGAAGAAGCGATGGTGAGCCCAGATTCCGCAAAATGGCTTGAGGCCATGAAATCTGAGATGGGATCCATGCATGAGAACAAAGTATGGACTTTGGTTGACTTGCCCGTTGATCGGCAAGCAATTGAGAATAAATGGATCTTCAAGAAGAATACTGACGCTGACGGTAATATTACTGTCTACAAAGCTCGACTTGTCGCAAAAGGTTTTCGACAAGTTCAAGGGATTGACTACGATGAGACCTTCTCACCCGTAGCGATGCTTAAGTCTGTCCGAATCATGTTAGCAATTGCCGCATTTTATGATTATGAAATTTGGCAGATGGATGTTAAAACTGCATTCCTGAATGGATTTTTGGAAGAAGAGTTGTATATGATGCAACCAGAAGGTTTTGTCAATCCAAAGGGAGCTAACAAAGTGTGCAAGCTCCAGCGATCCATTTATGGACTGGTGCAAGCCTCTCGGAGTTGGAATAAACGCTTTGATAGTGTGATCAAAGCATTTGGTTTTATACAGACTTTTGGAGAAGCCTGTATTTACAAGAAAGTGAGTGGGAGCTCTGTAGCATTTCTGATATTATATGTGGATGACATATTACTAATTGGAAATGATATAGAATTTCTGGATAGCATAAAGGGATACTTGAATAAGAGTTTTTCAATGAAAGACCTCGGTGAAGCTGCTTACATATTGGGCATTAAGATCTATAGAGATAGATCGAGACGCTTAATTGGACTTTCACAAAGCACATACCTTGACAAGATTTTGAAAAAGTTCAAAATGGATCAAGCAAAGAAAGGATTCTTGCCTGTGTTACAAGGTGTGAAGTTGAGTAAGACTCAATACCCGACCACTGCAGAAGATAGAGAGAAAATGAAAGATGTTCCCTATGCTTCAGCCATAGGCTCTATCATGTATGCAATGCTGTGTACCAGACCTGATGTGTGCCTTGCCATAAGTTTAGCAGGGAGGTACCAAAGTAATCCAGGAGTGGATCACTGGACAGCGGTCAAGAACATCCTGAAGTACCTGAAAAGGACCAAGGATATGTTTCTCGTATATGGGGGTGACAAAGAGCTCATCGTAAATGGTTACGTTGATGCAAGCTTTGACACTGATCCGGACGATTCTAAATCGCAAACCGGATACGTATTTACATTAAACGGTGGAGCTGTCAGTTGGTGCAGTTCTAAACAAAGCGTCGTAGCGGGATCTACATGTGAAGCAGAGTACATAGCTGCTTCGGAAGCAGTGAATGAAGGAGTCTGGATGAAGGAGTTCATATCCGATCTAGGTGTCATACCTAGTGCATCGGGTCCAATGAAAATCTTTTGTGACAATACTGGTGCAATTGCCTTGGCAAAGGAATCCAGATTTCACAAGAGAACCAAGCACATCAAGAGACGCTTCAATTCCATCCGGGATCTAGTCCAGGTGGGAGACATAGAGATTTGCAAGATACATACGGATCTGAATGTTGCAGACCCGTTGACTAAGCCTCTTCCACGAGCAAAACATGATCAGCACCAAGACTCCATGGGTGTTAGAATCATTACTGTGTAATCTAGATTATTGACTCTAGTGCAAGTGGGAGATTGAAGGAAATATGCCCTAGAGGCAATAATAAAGTTATTATTTATTTCCTTATATCATGATAAATGTTTATTATTCATGCTAGAATTGTATTAACCGGAAACATAATACATGTGTGAATACATAGACAAACAGAGTGTCACTAGTATGCCTCTACTTGACTAGCTCGTTAATCAAAGATGGTTATGTTTCCTAACCATGAACAAAGAGTTATTATTTGATTAACGGGATCACATCATTAGTTGAATGATCTGATTGACATGACCCATTCCATTAGCTTAGCACCCGATCGTTTAGTATGTTGCTATTGCTTTCTTCATGGCTTATACATGTTCCTATGACTATGAGATTATGCAACTCCCGTTTGCCGGAGGAACACTTTGGGTACTACCAAACGTCACAACGTAACTGGGTGATTATAAAGGAGCATTACAGGTGTCTCCAAAGGTAGATGTTGGGTTGGCGTATTTCGAGATTAGGATTTGTCACTCCGATTGTCGGAGAGGTATCTCTGGGCCCTCTCGGTAATGCACATCACATAAGCCTTGCAAGCATTACAACTAATATGTTAGTTGTGAGATGATGTATTACGGAACGAGTAAAGAGACTTGCCGGTAACAAGATTGAACTAGGTATTGGATACCGACGATCGAATCTCGGGCAAGTAACATACCGATGACAAAGGGAACAACATATGTTGTTATGCGGTCTGACCGGTAAAAGATCTTCGAAGAATATGTAGGAGCCAATATGGGCATCCAGGTCCCGCTATTGGTTATTGATCGGAGATCTGTCTCAGTCATGTCTACATTGTTCTCGAACCGTAGGGTCCGCATGCTTAACGTTACGATGACAGTTATTATGAGTTTATGCATGTTGATGTACCGAAGTTAGTTCGGAGTCCCGGATATGATCACGGACATGACGAGGAGTCTCGAAATGGTCAAGACATAAAGATTGATATATTGGAAGCCTATATTTGGACATCGGAATTGTTCTGGGTGAAAATCGGCATTTTACCGGAGTACCGGGGGGTTACCGGAACCCCCCCGGGGGTTTATGGGCCTACATGGGCCATAAGGGAGAAGAGAGGGGCCGGCCAGGGCAGGCCGCGCGCCCCCTCCCCCCCTAGTCCGAATAGGACAAGGAAGGGGGGGGGGCGGTGCCCCCCTTTCCTCTTCTCCCTCCCTCTTTTCCTTATCCAACAAGGCAAGTGGAGGGGAGTCCTACTCCCGGTGGGAGTAGGACTCCTCCAGGCGCACCCCTAGAGGGCCGGCCGCACCTCCCCTCCCTCCTTTATATATGGGGGCAGGGGGCACCCTAGAACACACAATTGATCCTCGTGATCGTTCCTTAGCCGTGTGCGGTGCCCCCTGCCACCATATTCCACCTCGGTCATATCGTTGTAGTGCTTAGGCGAAGCCCTGCGTTGGTAGAACATCATCATCGTCACCACACCGTTGTGCTGATAGAACTCATCCCCGAAGCTTTGCTGGATCGGAGCCCGGGGATCGTCATCGAGCTGTACGTGTGCTAAGAACTCGGAGGTGCCGGAGTAACGGTGCTTGGATCGGTCGGATCGGGAAGAAGACGTACGACTACTTCCTCTACGTTGTGTCAACACTTCCGTTGCGATCTACAAGGGTACGTAGATAACACTCTCCCCTCTCGTTGCTGTGCATCACCATGATCTTGCGTGTGCGTAGGAAATTTTTTAAAATTACTACGTTCCCCAACATGTCGTCCACATATAATATGAGAAATGCTACAGAGCTCCCACTCACTTTCTTGTAAACACAGGCTTATCCATAAGTCTGCGTAAACCCAAACGCTTTGATCATCTCATCAAATCGAATGTTCCAACTCTGAGATGCTTGCACCAGCCCATAGATTGAGCGTTGGAGCTTGCACACCTTGTCAGCATTCTTAGGATCGACAAAACCTTCCGGCTGCATCATATACAATTCTTCCTTAAGGAAACCATTAAGGAATGCCGTTTTGACGTCCATTTGCCATATCTCATAATCATAGAATGCGGCAATTGCTAACATGATTCGGACAGACTTCAGCTTCGCTACGGGTGAGAAGGTCTCATCATAGTCAACCCCTTGAACTTGTCGATAACCCTTAGCGACAAGCCGAGCCTTATAGATGGTCACATTACCATCCGCGTCTGTCTTGTTCTTAAAGATCCATTTATTTTCTATGGCTCGTCGATCATCGGGCAAGTCAGTCAAAGTCCATACTTTGTTTTCGTACATGGATCCTATCTCGGATTTCATGGCTTCCAGCCATTTGTCGGAATCTGGGCCCGCTATCGCTTCTTCATAGTTCGAAGGTTCACCATTGTCCAACAACATGATTTCCAGGACAGGGTTGCCGTACCACTCTGGTGCGGAACGTGTCCTTGTGGACCTACGAAGTTCAGTAGCAACTTGATCTAAAGTTTCATGATCATCATCATTAACTTCCTCTCTAGTCGGTGCAGGCACCTCAGGAACATTTTCCTGAGCTGCGCCACTCTCCGGTTCAAGAGGCAATACTTCATCAAGTTCTACTTTCCTCCCACTTACTTCTTTCAAGAGAAACTCTTTCTCTAGAAAGGATCCATTCTTGGCAACAAAGATCTTGCCTTCAGATCCGAGGTAGAAGGTATACCCAATAGTTTCTTTAGGGTATCCTATGAAGACGCATTTTTCCGATTTGGGTTCGAGCTTTTCAGGTTGAAGTTTCTTCACATAAGCATCGCATCCCCAAACTTTTAGAAACGACAGCTTAGGTTTCTTCCCAAACCATAATTCATACGGTGTCGTCTCAACGGATTTCGACGGAGCCCTATTTAAAGTGAATGCGGTAGTCTCTAAAGCATAGCCCCAAAATGACAGCGGTAGATCGGTAAGAGACATCATAGATCGCACCATATCCAATAGAGTGCGATTACGACGTTCGGACACACCATTACGCTGAGGTGTTCCAGGCGGCGTGAGTTGTGAAACTATTCCACATTTCCTTAAGTGCATGCCAAATTCATGACTCAAATATTCTCCCCCACGATCTGATCGTAAGAACTTGATTTTCCTGTCACGTTTATTCTCAACCTCACTCTGAAATTCTTTGAACTTTTCAAAGGTCTCAGACTTGTGTTTCATTAAGTAGACATACCCATATCTACTCAAGTCATCAGTGAGGGTGAGAACATAACGATAGCCACCGCGAGCCTCAACACTCATTGGATCGCACACATCAGTATGTATGATTTCCAATAAGTTGGTTGCTCACTCCATTATTCCGGAGAACGGAGTCTTGGTCATTTTGCCCATGAGGCATGGTTCGCACGTGTCAAATGATTCATAATCAAGAGACTCCAAAAGTCCATCTGCATGGAGCTTCTTCATGCGTTTGACACCAATGTGACCAAGGCGGCAGTGCCACAAGTATGTGGGACTATCATTATCAACCTTACATATTTTGGTATTCACACTATGAATATGTGTAACATCATGTTCGAGATTAAATAAGAATAAACCATTGACCAGCGGGGCATGACCATAAAACATATCTCTCATATAAATAGAACAACCATTATTCTCGGATTTAAATGAGTAGCCATCTCGTATTAAACGAGATCTTGATACAATGTTCATGCTCAAAGCTGACACTAAATAACAATTATTGAGGTTTAAAACTAATCCCATAGGTAAATGTAGAGGTAGCGTGCTGACGGCGATCACATCGACCTTGGAACCATTCCCGACGCGCATCGTCACCTCGTCCTTCGCCAGTCTCCGCTTATTCCGCAACTCCTGTTTTGAGTTACAAATATGAGCAACCGCACCGGTATCAAATACCCAGGAGCTACTACGAGTATTGGTAAGGTACACATCAATAACATGTATATCACATATACCTTTGGTGTTGCCGGCCTTCTTGTCCGCTAAGTACTTGGGGCAGTTCCGCTTCCAATGACCACTTCCCTTGCAATAAAAACACTCGGTCTCAGGCTTGGGTCCATTCTTTGGCTTCTTCCCGGTAGCTTGCTTACCGGGCGCGGCAACTCCCTTGCCGTCCTTCTTGAAGTTCTTTTTACCCTTGCCTTTCTTGAACTTAGTGGTTTTATTCACCATCAACACTTGATGTTCCTTTTTGATTTCCACCTCCGCTGATTTCAGCATTGAATATACCTCAGGAATGGTCTTTTCCATCCCCTGCATATTGAAGTTCATCACAAAGCTCTTGTAGCTAGGTGGGAGTGATTGAAGGATTTTGTCAACGACCGCATCATCTGGGAGATTAACTCCCAGCTGAGACAAGCGGTTGTGCAGCCCAGACATTTTGAGTATGTGCTCGCTGAAGGAACTATTTTCCTCCATCTTACAACTATAGAACTTGTCGGAGACTTCATATCTCTTGACCCAGGCATGATCTTGGAAAACCATTTTCAGCTCTTGGAACATCTCATATGCTCCGTGTTGCTCAAAACGCTTCTGGAGCCCCGGTTCTAACCTGTAAAGCATGCCACACTGAACCAGGGAGTAATCATCAACACGGGACTGCCAAGCGTTCATAATGTCTTGGTTTGCTGGGGATGGTGCTTCACCTAGCGGTGCTTCAAGGACATATGCTTTCTTGGCAGCTATGGGGATGATCCTCATGTTCCGGATCCAGTCTGTATAGTTGCTACCATCGTCTTTCAGCTTGGTTTTCTCTAGGAACGCGTTGAAGTTGAGGACAACATTAGCATGGGCCATTTGATCTAGAAGGCATATTGTAAATATTTTAGACTAAGTTCATGATAATTAAGTTCATCTAATCAAATTATTTAATGAACTCCCACTCAGATAGACATCCCTCTAGTCATCTAAGTGATACATGATCCGATTCAACTAGGTCATGTCCGATCATCATGTGAGACGGACTAGTCATCATCGGTGAACATCTTCATGTTGATCGTATCTTCTACATGACTCATGTTCGACCTTTCAGTCTTCCGTGTTCCGAGGCCATGTCTGTATATGCTAGGCTCGTCAAGTCAACCTAAGTGTTTTGCGTGTGTAAATCTGACTTACACCCGTTGTATGCGAACGTTAGAACCTATCACACCCGATCATCACGTGGTGCTTCGGAACAACGGACCTTAGCAACGGTGCACAGTTAGGGGGAATACTTTCTTGAAATTATTGCGAGGGATCATCTTATTTATGCTATCGTCGTTCTAAGCAAATAAGATGTAAAACATGATAAACATCACATGCAATCAAATAGTGACATGATATGTCCAATATCATTTTGCTCCTTTTTGATCTCCATCTTCTGGGCGCCATGATCATCGTCGTCACCGGCATGACACCATGATCTCCATCATCGTGTCTTCATGAAGTTGTCTCGTCAACTATTACTTCTACTACTATGGCTAACGGTTAGCGATAAAGTAAAGTAATTACATGACGTATAAGTTGACACGCATGTCATAAATAAATTAAGACAACTCCTATGTCTCCTGCCGGTTGTCATACTCATCGACATGCAAGTCGTGATTCCTATTACAAGAACATGATCAATCTCATACATCACATCCTTTTGGCCATATCACATCACACGGCATATGCTGCAAAAACAAGTTAGGCGTCCTCTAATTGTTGTTGCAAGTTTTTACGTGGCTGCTATAGGTTTCTAGCAAGAACATTTCTTACCTACGCCAAAAACACAACGTGATATGCCAATTTCTATTTACCCTTCATAAGGACCCTTCTCATTGAATCCGATCTGACTAAAGTGGGAGAGACAGACACCCGCTAGCCACCTTATGCAACTAGTGCAAGTCAGTCGGTGGAACCAGTCTCACGTAAGCATACGTGTAAGGTCGGTGGGCCGCTTCATCCCACGATGCCGCCGAATCAAGATAAGACTAGTAACGGCAAGTAAATTGACAAAATCGACGCCCACAACAACTTGTGTTCTACTCGTGCATAGAAACTACGCATAGACCTAGCTCATGATGCCACTGTTGGGGATCGTAGCAGAAATTTAAAAAATTTCTACGCATCACCAAGATCAATCTACGGAGTCATCTAGCAACGAGAGGGAGAGTAGTGCATCTACATACCCTTGTAGATCGCGAGCGGAAGCTTTCAAGAGAACGGGGTTGATGGAGTCGTACTCGTCGTGATCCAAATCACCAACGATCCCAGCGCCGAACGGACGGCACCTCCGCGTTCAACACACGTACGGAGCGAGGACGTCTCCCGCGCCTTGATCCAGCAAGGAGGAGGGAGAGGTTGAGGAAGAGGGCTCCAACAGCAGCACGACGGCGTGGTGGTGGTGGAGCTGTAGTACTCCGGCAGGGCTTCGCCAAGCTCTTGCGGAGGAGGAGAGGTGTTGGGGAGGGGAGGGGCTGCGCCTTGGATGTGGTGTGCAGCCCTCCCCTTGCCCCTGTATTTATAGGGGAAGGAGGAAGGGGTCCGGCCCCCTCTAGATGAGATCTAGAGGGGGGCGGCGGCCAAGGGGAGGGGGCTTGCCCCCCAAGCAAGGGGGGCGCCCCTCTTAGGGTTTCCCCCCAACCCTAGGCGCATGGGCCCAAGGGGGGATGCGCCCAGCCCATGTAGGGCTGGTTCCCTTTCCTCTACGGCCCACTAGGCCCTCCGAGAGAGGTAGCCCCTCCCGGTGGACCCCCGGAACCCCTCCGGTGGCCCCGGTACAATACCGATATGCCCCCGAACCTTTCCGGTGACCGTATGACAACTTCCTACATATAAATATTCACCTCCGGACCATTCCGGAACTCCTCGTGACGTCCGGGATCTCATCCGGGACTCCGAACAACATTCGCTAATCACATACAAGTCTTCCTAATAACCCTAGCATCATCGAACCTTAAGTGTGTAGACCCTACGGGTTCGGGAACCATGCAGACATGACCGAGACAACTCTCCGGGCAATAATCAACAGCGGGATCTAGATACCCATGTTGGTTCCCACATGTTCCACGATGATCTCATCGGATGAACCACGATGTCGAGGATTCAAGCAATCCCGTATACAATTCCCTTTGTCAATCGGTACGTTACTTGCCCGAGATTCGATCGTCGGTATCCCAATACCTCGTTCAATCTCGTTACCGGCAAGTCACTTTACTCGTTCTGTAATGCATGATCCCGTGGCCAACTACTTAGTCACACTGAGCTCATTATGACGATGCATTACCGAGTGGGCCCAGAGATACCTCTCCGTCATACAGAGTGACAAATCCCAGTCTCGATTCATGCCAACCCAACAGACACTTTCGGAGATACCTGTAGTGCACCTTTATAGCCACCCAGTTACATTGTGACGTTTGGTACACCCAAAGCACTCCTACGGTATCCGGGAGTTGCACAATCTCATGGTCTAAGGAAATGATACTTGACATTTAGAAAAGCTCTAGCAGACGAACTACATGATCTTGTGCTATGCTTAGGATTGGGTCTTGTCCATCACATCATTCTCCTAATAATGTGATCCCGTTATCAATGACATCCAATGTCCATGGTGAGGAAACCGTAACCATCTATTGATCAACGAGCTAGTCAACTAGAGGCTCACTAGGGACATGTTATGGTCTATGTATTCACACATGTATTACGATTTTCGGATAACACAATTATAGCATGAACAATAGACAATTATCATGAACAAGGAAATATAATAATAACCATTTTATTATTGCCTCTAGGGCATATTTCTAGCACAAGGCTACTCCCAAGTCGAGGGTATCGACTACGGTGAAACCTTCGCTCCCGTTGCTCGTCTTGAATCCATTCGCATGTTGATTGCATATGCTTCTCATCATAACTTTAAGTTACAACAAATGGATGTGAAGAGTGCTTTTCTTAATGGTCCTATTAATGAATTGGTTTATGTCAAGCAACCCCCCGGGTTCGAGGATCCCTACTTTCCCGATCATGTGTATCAACTCGATAAGGCACTCTATGGCCTTAAACAAGCCCCACGTGCGTGGTATGACCACCTTACCGAGTTGTTACAAGACCGTGGTTTTGAAGTTGGGCTAATCGACCCCACTCTTTTTTACTAAGAAGGTCAAAGGGGAGTTGTTTGTGTGCCAATTATATGTTGATGATATTATATTTGGTTCCCCTAACAAAGCTTTCAATGAGGAATTTGCCGCTCTCATGATCTCAAAGTTCGAGATGTCTTCCATGGGAGAGTTGAAGTTTTTTATCGGGTTCGAAGTGAAGCAAAGGAGAGAAGGAACATTCATCAACCAAGCCAAATACACTCAAGACATGCTTAAGAGATTCAAGCTAAGTGATGTCAAGCCGGCTTCCACTCCCATGCCCACCAAGTGCCAACTTGACATTGATCCCAATGGTAAAGCGGTGGATCAAAAGGTATATCACTCCATGATTGGCTCCTTGCTTTACCTTTGTGCATCTAGACCGGATATCATGTTGACTGTGGAAATTTGTGCACGGTTTCAAGCCGCACCTAAGGAAAGTCACTATGTGGCGGTCAAACGAATCTTTTGATATTTGGCTCATACCCCAAACTTTGGCTTATGGTACCCAAGAGGAGCAAACTTCAAGCTTGTAGGTTATTCAGACTCGGATTGGGCGGGAGACAAAGTGGATAGGAAGTCCACTTCCGGAGGGTGCCAATTTCTTGGCTGCTCTTTGGTAAGTTGTTCTTCCAAGAAGCAAAGTTGTGTGTCTCTCTCGTCCACGGAAGCGGAGTATGTGGCTGCCGGTAGTTTTTGTGCTCAACTTTTATGGATGAGGCAAACTTTAAAGTATTACGGTGTCATTTGTGACAAAGTGCCTCTTTGGTGTGACAATGAAAGTGCCATCAAGATTTCTCTCAACCCGGTGCAACACTTCAAGACGAAGCATATTGAGATTCGGTATCACTTCATCCGGGATCACATAAGGCGAGGGGAAATCGAGCTCAACTACGTCAACACTCATGATAACCTGGCAGATATTTTCACAAAACCCTTGGATGAAGCAAGATTTCGCGAGTTAAGGCATGAGCTAAATATCATTGATTCGAGCAATGTTGCTTGAACCCTTGCACACCCCACCATACTCAACTTGTTATTTTGTTTAGATGTAGACATGGACATAGGGGGAGTGGTGTTCTCTCAATGAACTCTTCCTCCCCCCATTATGCATAAATTGATCAACTCTTTCACGTTATCTTGTTGAAAGACGAGTTTTGGTCATGGGCCCAAGGATAATTCTTCACGGTGCCATACCAATTGACTCATACATAGGTGGCTACGGCCTCCGACCCCCTTGTTCGTGTTGTGCCTTGTGTTAGTCCTTCTTGTTCGTGCCTTAGTTTGTTTTCTTAGGCGCTAGGTGTTGGGGTCTCCAAGTGTGGTTCTCTTTCGTTTTTTTCTTGGAGACCCACCTTTTTCCCCGTGCCTTCTCTTTCCCAAGCCTTCCCTTCCTCAAGCCATCTAGTCTAATTGCACACACTTGTCCATGGCTTTGGTGATGGTGACCGGGCGGTACAATCGGGGTCACAGGCGATTCTACCGCGGGTGCTCTCCAGGCGGTCTCCCAACGGTGCTTGAACGGTTCCACCGCTCAACCACTGGGGTGCCCGTCTGGATGGTTCTACCGGTTGGTTATGGCGGTACTACCGCTGCCTCTTGGCGATGGAAGTACCGCCCGCAACCACTAGCTCGTACCAGGTAGCGGTACAACCGCTTCCTCAAGCGGTACAACCTCCACGCGACTTTGGGCCTAGATATTCCCATCGGGACTGGTGGGGGGTTTCTTTTCTCTCTCCCCCAGCCCTTCCCATCTTGTGCCCTAGCCGCCGGTCGCCATTGCCTCTGCCCCGGAGTGCTTCTCGTGCTTCGGATCCGTGGGGTCTCCGTGGATCCTCTCCAAGGAGGCCTCCTCCTTCCCGATTTCTTCCCATGGATGCCGGTAATGCCCCATTGACCTTCGTTCTTTGTTCTAGGGTTTGTTCCCCTTGTTCTAGGGCATTACTTAACATTCCGCATTTATTTATTAAACTATTGGGTGGAAGAGATCCCTTTTTGCCTCCTGCTTAGATTGCACGTCTTTGAGAGTAGAATATGTCTAGTATGATTCATATTTCGCGGTTAAATCTAGTCTCTACCCATAGTACCACTGTTCAGTGGTTCTACCGCCTCTACGGGTGGTACAACCGCTGGAGCGGTACTACCGGTAGGAGAGCCGGTTCAACCGGGATATCTGCACCATGTAGCCCTGTTTCATTTTCTAAGTTCATGCAATATATCTTTTCTTCTATTTCTGTGTGCAATCCTCTCATCTTTGCCGGGTCTCTTGTGGTCTCCTTGTGCGTGTGTTCAGGTGGCTCTAGTTCTCGCTCTGCTCCTCGCAAGACCAAGAAGAGGGCACGACGGACCTTGCGTCCGGTTGTGTCTGATGACGAAGAAGAGGTTGTGATTCCCACCAAGCCCACTCGCCGTGAGAAGTCTGCCGCTGCCAAGCAACATGTGGTTTTGCCCTTGCATCGTTGGAAAGCCAAGGATTGGGAAGCTTTCCGCTCGAAGAATCCTTATGAGGTTCCCATTGCTCCTCGTTGGACCACTATTCAGTTCCGGAATGAGATGCAAGTGCGGATTGTCCATGAACTCTTTGAGCACAACAAGAACAGGTATGCCAAGCAGTGGACCATCGATCTTGACCATTGGAGCAACAACTTGGAGTATTTTGGTGAGGCACTGGCTCTCTGTGAGGAGTTTGATCTTGTCAAGCTCATGTCTGTCAACTGTAACTTTGATGTTCAATTCGTCCATCAGTTCTATGCCACGGTTCAATTTGGAGAAGATGACGCGCGCACTCTCACTTTCATGTGTCATGATGAGCTCTTTCAAGTTCCCTGGAGGGCCTTTTGCAATGCTCTTGGGTATGACGATACCGGCCTGGAAGGTAGAGGTGGCATTCGCCCTCATGATCATCCTGAGTCTATACCTAAGGAGAATCTTGCCCCTCTGTACATTCGGGGTCGTGGTATTATTGGAGAATCTAAGGATTTGGTGAAGGTCTATGACATCATGCATCCTGTGTTTCGTAATGTGCTTCTGCCCAAGGTGGGAAATCAAGATGAAATCCATGGCTATCTTGTTGACTTGATGGTTGCAATGAAGACCAAGGTGGGTTCTCGGGAAACGTTTGACGTGTCCAACTGGCTGTGGCACGAGATGTACAACATGGTCATCTACAGGAAGGTCCCCATTTATGCTCCGTTTGTCATGTGCTTTCTGAACTCAGTATGGGAGGTACGCCATCCTGGAGAGGCTCTCACCTCTCCTGATAATCTCACTGTTCATGAGGTCAAGGTTCTTAAGAAGAAGAAGCACGCCGAGCCTCGCTTCCCTGCCAATGCTCCTGAGGATGTCTATGCCACTTCTGACGATGAGGACTTTGAGATGGATCCAGGGGCCAAGCCCTCTTGGGTGGAGAAGCTCACTTCCAAGGTGAAGAAGACTTTCTGCCTCCAGTCTGACATCCAGAAGAGGATGTATGAGGCCCATGTCAATGAGAAGCATGCCCGGCGTCGCCAAATTGCAATGATGAAGCACCTCAATATGCTGGTTCAGAGTGGCTCTGAGAAGAGCATCACACCGGAGGAGCGTTGGATATCTACACAGCACCTGGTCTGATGATGAAGCTCCTCCCCATCCATCCACATCCTTTGTTGCAGCTGATGATTTCGTGGAGAAATCCGATCAAGACGATGTTGACGAGTCTGATGATGATGCGGATCCAGATGCTACCGAGGAGTCGGAGGAGGACGATTAAGCCTTGGGACGCTAGCTTCGCTCCTTTTCCTTTTTGGTGTCTTGATGCCAAAGGGGGAGAGAGTTTTAGGTCTCGGGATTTGCATGGGTTTTATTTGCCTTGTTGCTTGTGTTTTTTTCCTTTTCCGTCATTTGTGTTGACTTTGGCCTGTGAACCTTGTTGCTTATCTCTGCTTGCATGGTGTAAGACATGTGCGTATCTTGCTATCTATCTTTATTTTTCGTGATATTGTTGTGTATTCCATTATTATCTTTACCCTCGTATTATGGTCTTTTTGCTCACCATGTTTAGTAGGAGTGGCGAGTCTATAAAATCTAGGGGGAGTCTCGTCCCTAATATGTGCTCTCAAATAGCCTTCTAAATTTGGGGCACACATCTAGGGGGAGTCCCGTCTACATTTTCTAGACTTTTCACTTGCAAATCGTGGTGTTGTCATCATCCACCAAAAAGGGGGGATTGTAAGGTCATTTCCCTACTTTGTGTTTTGGAGGATGATGACAACCCTTTATTGACCTAATCTTATGCTAAGTGTTTCAGGTTTCGATTTTAGGTCTTCGTCGGTTAGCTATTCTCTTTGAAGAAAAAAGGATCGAAGACGGTGTTTTCTACACGTTTGTTTATATCTTTTGGTCATAGGGAACCCGTACTATCAAGAGGGAATCCACATTGGAAAGTGTTGGGGGTATCCATTCACGTACACTTACCTCACCCCTCTCTTGTCTTCCCCTTCCTTCCTACTGTCTACTGTGGGCTCCAGCGGTTGTACCGCTCTCCGGAGCGGTTGTACCGCTGGGTCTTGGCGCTGACCAGCTTTGTTCGAGCGGTTGTACCGCTGGTTTCGGGCGGTGGTACCACCAATGCTCAGCAAGGACTAGGGCGGTTGTTCCGGCCAGGCACCGCCCAAGTACCGGTCCGGCCTCTATTTTGATGTGGTACTCGTGCGGTGGTGGCCCGATTGGTCCGGTCGTACCGGTACCACCGGGGTCCGGAGCGGTTATACCACTCATGACTTAGCCGCCCAAGCGCTCGAGGCCATGCGGTTGCACCGGCCCGGTACCGCTCGACTACCGCACTCAGGGGTGACTCCCTTCTGTTCCTATGCGGTGGTTGGGCGGTGGCTGGGCGGTTGGTCCGTTTGTTCTTTTCAACCGGTACTACCGCCTAGTAGGGTTCTGCACGTAAACTGTGAGTCCCGCTTGTACCGGGACCAGGAGCGGTTGTACCGCTGCAGCACTGAGAGCACAGTAACGGTTGGATTTTTAGGGTTGCTATATAAGGGTGCTTCTTCCACCTACCACATCCACCTCTAACCTCTCTCTTTCCACCATTAATGCTACTCAAGCTCTCTTTGCCCGATCTCTTTCTCTAGCCACTCAAACTTGTTGATTTGCTAGGGATTGAAGGAGGAGACCTAGATCTACACTTCCACCAAAGGATATTTGCTTCCCATACTTTCTTGTGTGGATTTTGTTACTCTTGGGTGCTTTGTGCACCCTAGACGGTTGAGGTCACCTCGGAGCCATATTCCATTATGGTGAAGCTTCATGGTTTCGTTGGGAGCCTCCAATTAAGTTGTGGAGTTTGCCCCAACCTTGTTTGTAAAGGTCCGGTTGCCGCCTCCAAGGGCACCAATAGTGGAATCACGGCATCTCGCATTGTGTGAGGGCGTGAGGAGAATACGGCGGCCCTAGTGGCTTCTTGGGGAGCATTGTGCCTCCACACCGCTCTAACGGAGACATACTTCCCCTCAAAAGGAAGGAACTTCGGTAACACATCCTCGTCTTCACCGGGTCCACTCTTGGTTATCTCTTACCTTTACTTGTGCAAGCTCATTAGTGTTACTTCTCTTGCTTGCGTGTTTGCTTGTTGTTGTTGCATCATATAGGTTGCTCACCTAGTTGCATATCTAGACAACCTACTTTGATGCAAAGTTTAATTTGGTAAAGAAAAGTTTAAAAATTGTTAGTTGCCTATTCACCCCCCCTATAGTCAACCATATCGACCCTTTCAATGATGGTATCCCGGCATGGATGATGCATGTATTAGGTCCCTGGCATCCATGTTTTAGTTCTGGTGCAGCACTGTTACCATATACTTTATTTCCCTTCTTTTCTTAGAAGACATGAAGTTTCTTTCTAGCGCAAGATGTTTAGATACTCTTGATTCTTGAGTGTTCCATGATAGGTGGTGGCATGGCCACAGGACGAGGTAAGGGGCAATGCGACGATAGTGTACCAAGAGTGTTGGGGGTGTGTCAAGATGATAGAGTCGGTGAGGCAAAAGGATATCGAATGTAAGGAAGGATGTTAATAAAGGCATAGAGTGATGATGCCATTTCATTACTAAGCTAGGTCTCTTAGGAGTCTAGAGTCGACAAGAGTCCACATGGATTAGGCTAGTAAGAGTGTAATGGCGTTACCCATCACATCGTGTATACTTCCCACGTCCGGGTTTGTTGGACCAGAAGGCCGACGAAGGTCGTTCGTATCTATAAGACCGCCTCGTTTAAAATACTTAGTTGATCAAGGAAATTAATAGCTTTTTGTTGCGTGCATGTGCGATTTAATTGTGACGCCACTCTGGTTGGGTGTGCATGGGCGTTATACGTAGAAGCACCAGAAAGAATTTAATGGCAAGTAAATTGAGGGGTTAACGAGGGATTGATAATGACTAAATTGTCCATGCTAGTTGGTGGTTTTCATTTTCACGCATGTTGCATTGGTCTTGCTGATTTGGCTCTCTCGCCTAATAAAGTCGAACAAATGGGGCATTGCCACCTATACCATTACCATATCAATTATAAACAATCACAAATACATGACATTTTTTCTTTCCCTTGCACATCTCCCTCTCTTGATTGGCAACATGCAAGAAGGCAAGCGAAGAGAAATTTAGGGGAATGAATTAATGAGATGTGGCGATTCTCATGTTGAGGTTATATCTATCATTAGGTACTAAAGTTTTGTCTTTTCCTTCATTGATTTGACTCCCAGTTAGCAAAACATTGTCATGGCAGGTCCAAGAGACAATACCATGTGGAGCGCAGGAACGGCCACATATACCGGTTCAAGTTTTAAAAACGATGTAGCAAGATATAGTGTCAAGCATGATGACCCTTTATGATCCCGTTTTTGATTGCCAAGGAGTGACCCTAGGTATCAAACCCATGGAGGATGTGCTCTATGACAGTTTCAAGCAAGTTATTCTTTTCGACGGTTGTTCCAGTTGCCTGGACCTTTTAAACAACCTTTTAGGTAACAATGAAATGGAAATACGCATGGGTATGAGGACTTGCACTTACAACCTCGTACTTGTGTGTGGGTGATACATCCATTTTGTATCATGCTTTTATATCGATACTTATTGCATTATGGACTGTTATTACACATTATGTCACGATACTTATGCCTATTCTCTCTTATTTTTACAAGGTTTACATGAAGAGGGGGAATGCCGGCAACTGGAATTCTGGGCTGGAAAAGGAGCAAATATTAGAGACCTATTATGCACATCTCCAAAAGTCCTGAAACTTCATGGGAGCACATTTCAGAATATATAAAAAATATTAGACGAAAGAAGTACTAGAGGGGGCCACCCACCGTCCATGAGGGTGGGGGCGCGCCCCCTACCTCGTGGGCCCCCTGGCAGCCCTCTGATGCCCATCTTTGGCTATATGGAGTCTTTCGTCGAGGAAAAAAATCATAAGCTAGCTCACGGGACGAAACTCCGCCGCCATGAGGCGGAACCTTGGCGGAACCAATCTAGGGCTCCGGTGGAGCTGTTCTGCCGGGGAAACTTCCCTTCGAGAGGGGGAAATCATCACCATCGTCATCACCATCGATCCTCTCATCGAGAGGGGGTCAATCTTCATCAACATCTTCACTAGCACCATCTCATCTCTTGTATCCAATCTTTGTATCAAAACCTCAGATTGGTACATGTGGGTTGCTAGTAGTGTTGATTACTCCTTGTAGTTGATGCTAGTTGGTTTACTTGGTGGAAGATCATATGTTCAGATCCATTATGCATATTAATACCCCTCTAATTATGAACATGAATATGATTTGTGAGTAGTTCCTTTTGTTCCTGAGGACATAGGAGAAGTCTTGCTATAAGTAGTCATGTGAATTTGGTATTCGTTCTATATTTTGATAAGATGTATGTTGTCTTTCCTCTAGTGATGTCATGTGAACGTCAATTACATGACACTTCACCATTGTTTGGGCCTAGAGGGAGGCATTGGGAAGTAATAAGTAGATGATGGGTTGCTAGAGTGACAAAAGCTTAAACCCTGGTTTATGCATTGCTTCGTAAGGGGCTAATTTGGATCCATATGTTTCATGCTATGGTTAGGTTTACCTTAATACTTCTGTTGTAGTTGCGGATGCTTGCAATAGGGGTTAATCATAAGTGAGATGCTTGTCCAAGTAAGGGTAGTACCCAAGCACCGGTCCACCCACATATCAAATTATCAAAGTACCGAACGCGAATCATATGAGCGTGATGAAAACTAGCTTGACGATAATTCTCATGTGTCCTCGGGAGCGCTTTTCTTCATATAAGAGTTTGTCCAGTCTTGTCCTTTGCTACAAAAAGGATTGAGCCATCTTGCTGCACCTTATTTACTTTTATTACTTGCTACTCGTTACAAATTATCTTATCACAAAACTATCTGTTACCGATAATTTCAGTGATTGCAGAGAATACCTTACTGAAAACCGCTTATCGTTTCCTTCTGCTCCTCGTTGGATTCGACATTCTTACTTATCGAAAAGGCTATGATAGATCCCCTACACTTGTGGGTCATCTAGACTCTTTTCTGGCGCCGTTACCGGGGAGTGAAGCGCCTTTGGTAGGTGGAATTTGGTAAGGAAAATTTTATATAGTGTGCTGAAATTTGCTGTCACTTGCTACTATGGAACATAATCCTTTGAGGGGCTTGTTCGGGGTATCTTCACCCCGATCAGTAGAGCAAAGAGTTGCTCCTCAACCTACTGAACCTACTGAAAATGTTTACTTTGAAATTCCTTCGGATATAATAGAGAAATTGCTAGCTAATCTTTCAAGGTGATGAAACATTACATCCCGATTTGCACTTAATCTATGTGGATAAAGTTTGTGTATTATTTAAGCTTGCAGGTATGCCCGAGGATGTTATCAAGAAGAAGTTCTTACCTTTATCTTTGAAGGGAGAGGCATTGACATGGTTTAGGCTATGTGATAATATGGGATCATGAAACTACAACTGATTGAAATTGGAATTTCATCAGAAGTTTTATCCTATGCATATTGTTCATCGTGATCGTAACTATATATATTAAAAAGAGAATAAAATTATATTTGAAAAGAAACAAAAAAGGAAAATTTTAGTAAAATATTAAAAATTTGAACATAAACATTCCAAACACTTTTTGTAAAACAACAACATTTTTTGAAATGCCCAAACAATTATTGAAAAATGCAAACATTTTTTAAATTTATGAAGAAATTTTCTAAACACAGACATTAAAAAAACAAACGTTTTTACACGAACAAATGTTGAGATTTCCGAATTATTTTCAGAAGAAAAAAATAAAAAATAAAAAAAGTGGAAACAGAAAAAAGGAATAGAAATAAGAAAAAGAAAGACAAAATGGAAAACAGAAAAAGAAAAATGAAACATAAAAAACAAAAGAAAACCAAAAAACTGGTATAAAAATAAAATACCGGTTTAGGGAACCTGCTAGAAGGTTCCCAAAACCGGCTGCCTCGCTGTGGGGAAGTGGGCCGGCCCAATTATCGCACTCGGGGAATCGCCCTGTGCAAATGCTGGACATTTTGATGTAGTTAGCGTCAAATAGGAATTTCCGGTTTTGTATGCTCCAATAGCTACTGAGCCGGCCTATATTCGCTATTATTTTCGTTCGCTAGATTTGAATTGCGTTCACTGGGTTGGTAAACCCCCCCCCCCCACCCCCACCCCCCAACCACTTTTCCTTTTTTCTCTTTTTCTTCTGTTTTTCTTTATGGTTTTATGTTTTCTTGGCTTTTTCTTCATTTTTTACGGTTCCTAGCAATTTTCTTTGTTTTTATGTTTTCATTTGATTTGTCGGTTTTCTTTATTTTTACTCGGTCATCACTGCTTTTTTTCTTTCTTCTTTTCTTCAATTTTTTGTTTCTTTCTCGATTTTCCTTAGTTTTCCTTCTTTCTTTGTTTCCTTATATTTTTTCAGGTTTTCTCAGTTTTTAGTACAGATTCAACATTTTTTGTATATATCAGAAATACTTTTTATATACACGTTTAACATTTTGAAATACATGATTAACATTTTTAAATCTTGTATTTTTTATGTCTACTTTTCCCATGCACACTATACATTTTTGGTATGTATCTAATACATTTTTCTCATACATGTTTTACATTTTTCGAATACAAGTTTAGATTTTTTATAATATATTGCCAATATTTTTTCTATACACATTTTTACATTTTTCAAATGCTTGATTAATATTTGTTAAATGCAGGATTAACATTTTTAAATACGTAGTTAACATTTTCAAATGCTTTATTAACATTTTCTAATACATAGTCAACATTTTTTCTATACACATTTAACTTTTTTGAAATGCTTGAAAACATTTTGGAAAACTTGTTTAACATTTTTATAAATGCTTGATTAACATTTTCCAAATACATGATCAAATTTCTACATAGAAATTATATATATTTTGTATATGTTCAAAAATATTTATGCACATTTAACATTTTCTGAATGCTTGGTTAACATTTTGTTTTCAAATGTTTTATTTAGAATATTTTGTAGTATGTTCATTTACATCATTTGGAAGTATAAAAAAGGAGAAAGGAAAAGCAAAAAAAACAAGGTTGTGGCCTCCCTCGCGCCTAGGTCGGCCCATCTCACGCTGGCCATCACGCGAGGCTTCCCTGCGTCTCATTGTAAGCGAGAGATATGGGCACCCGATCTGTGTGTGAGAGAGATGACCCTATGTAACCACGGGTGGTGCACCGGGGCAATTGGTGCTACCGGTGCACCGGTCCCTCGTTGCACATTAAAATATGTTGAAAAAAATTAGTGCATTAACACCGCAACAATGTATGTTGTTACAGAAATTCAAAAATTCGAAACCTTGCTCCAGATACAAAATAATAAATTTGACAATAAATAGTACACAACACAAATCGGGCTTCAGTTTTGGCCCATTAGCACATTGATGTCAAATTTGTCAGTTTTTATCTTGAGCTATGTTTCGAATTTTGATTTGAATCTTTGTGACAACATACATTAATGTTGTATGAGTGCACTGATTTTTTTTTGTATATTTTTGAATGTGCAACAGGGTCCGGTGCACAGATATGCTTTCTATGTAACCACATCTTAGCCCCAGGGAGAAAAGTACGAGAGCGGCTATATCTCACTTTGATCGCGATCAAGTGTAGCCTCACGTCATGGGCGGGAAAGTATCTAGTGCTCCCAGGGCTAGGGTGCTCCCGGTGCTCCGATGCGATTTTTTTTAAATGTTCAAAAAATTCTGAAAAAAATGCAGCACATCGACGGAACATCGATGTCTCTTGTCACAAAATTTCAAATCAAAATTCAAAACATTGCTCGAGATACAAAAATGACAAATTTGACATCAATGTGATAATGGGTCAAAACTAAAGCCCAACTTATGTTATGTACAAAAAATTGTCATTTTTGTATCTCAAGAAATGTTTCGAATTTTGATTTGAATTTTTTTGACAAGAGACATTGATGTTCCGTCGATGTGCTGCATTTTTTTCAGAATTTTTTGAACATTCTAAAAATGTTTTTCGGACATTTGGAGCACCGGGAGCACCCTAAACCTGGGAGCACTAGATACTTTCCCCGTCATGGGCATGCTAGTTGGCTGGTCAGTAGTGTTTCATTCGTTTGTTCTTTTTAAAACCTATTTTATGTATCAAAATACTCTAAAACGCATATGTTCCCTCAAAATTTAGAAGTGTCCATCGCATATTTAAAAAAAATGTTCATGCAGTGTATTTTTTTGTTCGTATAATCTTTAAACAATGTTTGTACCATTCAAGAAAATGTGCAATGTGTATCAAAAAATATTCAATGTGTATTTGAAATGTTTAACATGTATTTAAATAAGTTTAAACATGTATTTTTAAATCTTTATCATGCATTCAAAAAACATTCAACATGTATCAGAAAAATAATTTAGCCTGGATAATAAAATATACAATGTGTATTAAAAAAGAGTTCAACATGTATTTAAAAAAGCATCATGCATTTTTATAAAATGTTCAAGGTGTATATACAAACATATTTCACATGTATTCAAAAAATGGAAGCCCATCTTGCCCACATGAAGAAAAGAATAGGCCACACACGCCCGAGTCCCATCACATATTAGGCCACACATTTCTGATGAATACACAAAGCTTGTGTATCATTTCATTGATAGAAGAAGAGCAAAAAGAACCATAAAAAGATACAACACATAGCACGTACACATATATGAGAAGGCATGGGAAAGGTACCCGGAGCAACGAGACAAGGGATGATCAGCCCGAAGAGAGAAAAAGAACCCACAACTAAACCACCAAGCCTAGACAGAGGGGCAAACCGAAACCGACATGACGTCGATCATCTTCAACACCTACACCCGGGACGCCGCGAGCAAACAAGATAGCACCTTCAAGAAGGGGAGCGATGCATGATGCCGCCACCATCCAATCCGAAGAACTGTACCAAGGGTTTCCCCTAGTGCTCGAAGAGGGCATATATGGAGGTCGTGGCAGCGCCTTCAAGAAGGGAAACGACGCCCAAGAGCGTCACCAATGCGAGCGTCGGCGAGCCAAGCAGGGATTTCTCCCTGGCCTAAGTCCGAGAAATCCCATTACCGCCAGAGCAAGGTCCAAAGACGAGGAAGTTAGTTTGTTGGTCGAGATCACCACCTCAGGAAGGGGTGGGTGGGGCTACGCCGTCGGAGGATGGCAAGGGCACCACCAAAAAATGTGAGCTTTGGGATTGGCACGTGCAGGTGGATGAGGTTGAGTAGGCGGCAGGGCCGCAAGATTCGACACAGAGGAAGGGATGGTGACCGACACCACTGGCAAGCTAGGAGCCTAAAGGGAGTGCAAATCCAAGATGTTGGGGTGGAGCCGCCGGGACACCGTTGAACCAAAGGCCGGAGAGGACGCAACAACCAGAGCATTAGGGCCAGAACCACACCAGCAATGGATGCAGACATGTCGTGGACACTAGAAAACACATGTCCATGGTCTCTAGGTCCGGAGCGGTGCCTACAAAGATCCAGCGCGAGGCTTCAACCACTGACTAAGGAAGAATATCATGACCACACAGATCGGTCGAAAACCAGCACCACAGCTTAGAGGAGGCACCCATCGAAAACGAGGAGCGCTCTGCAGTGAGGCAGGGCCAAAGCCTAGGCTAGCTTGAACGCCTCACCCAAGGGTTGGGCCCAACCAACGACAACACGGGAGGAGAGTTGCCGCACGGCCAAGGGAGGAAGCGGCCAGGGGATGAGCAGACCCAGGGCAAGCCGCCATGCCAGGCCGGGCGGAGGACTGATGTCTACTACCCAATTTCTATTCTTGTAGACTTTATTGGGCCTCCAAGCGTAGAGTTTTGTAGGACAGTAAAAAAATTTCCCTCAAGTGGATGACCTAAGATTTATCCATCCATAGAGGTGTAGGATGAAGTGGTCTCTCTCAAACAATTCTACAGTCAAATACAAGTGGTCTCTTGTGTCCATAACACACCCAATACGGTTGCTAATTGTATATGTGCACTAGTTTGATGAAGAGATGATGATATATGTGTAATATGAATTGTATATATAACTTAAAAACGATGTTTCAATGCTTGGAAACGATGCTCCCCACTAAGGCCGGCATAAGATGTATGACGTGGATAATTATGCGACTAATTATGATGTGGCAGACATGTATGGCATGCGTGACTTGGTGAGGTGGGAGAGTTCATGTCGTAATAATTAAAGGTAGTGGATGTGGTGCATGGCTGAAAAATAATACTAGTGGATGCTGACATGACATGCTTGGTGAGGTGAAAGACTGCACGTTGAGAGTATTTACCAGGGATGAACTATTTAAGAATACTAGTTATGTTAGTCCAAATAAATATGATATAAAATTGTGAAAATTCATTTCGGTGCCCAGGCTCAGATGCTCCTGAAATCACTACCATCGAGTTACCTCGTGATCTGCACAGCATACCGTATTACCAGCTGTATCTTTTTTAGACAAATTACCTGATGTATCTGCTCTGTATGTTTCTTCGAATTGAAATTGGCGCACATCATTAAATACGTAGATGCCGTTTGTTGTTTCACGGTCCATTCAAAATATCGCTGGCCCAAAAAACTTCCTGAGCCACTGAAAGGATACTCATACCATCACTCCTTTCCCAATTACCCCTCAAAATCTATCTATTATATACTAAAAGCAAAATACGGATAAAAAATAGAGATATTGGCTAGGAAATCCCATGTTAATCAGAAATATCTGACCATTAATTTGGTGGGTCTATTAAATATATTAATCTGTGACCGTTCAATCTATGTAATATGATGGGCCTATGATAACTTCACGTGACACAATATGTTTAAGAAAAAAAATCATGTGTATTTACTTCACGTGACACAAATTTTTCCATGGAAAAAAAATCATGTGTACAAAAACAAATCACACGTAACAATTCTTCTCCTCATCTAGATCCCCACCTCTCGATCTTCCCATGATTCTCCTTCTCCTATACGACCTGTACCCTTCCTCTGCAGTGGTAGCCGTCTGAACATGGCACACGACAGCATGCGCGCCTTCCGATGATGTACGCATGTACGATACTGCTGGATTTACTTCCGAGAGGTGGGGATACCCGTCAAGATTTTATGATGGGATTCTCTTTGGTTGTCATTGCTTTGATAGATTTTGATTCATATTTTGATACAAGTATAATCTCAACAGTACTGCTCATATATATGAGCTACCAATATTCCGTGAAATCATTTTTTTTCTGACAATTATACATCACCATGGTTGATAAGTTAGAATATATATCACATGATCTTCTTTCTAAAAAAATATAGATTTCAGCTTCAATGTTAGTCCTTTACTCTTATCTTTCTAGCTCCTCCCCCCTCATTTGAATGGTTAGCACAACTTAATAAAACAACATCTCTTCAGTCGAATCAATTTTAATTCTTGAAAAATATCCATGTGTTGTTTTCAGGTAATCAGGGAAAGCCAATTGTAGGAATCCTCTTGCCATGGTGTGCCTTTTGAATATACGAAGCCAAAATTATTAAAAATGGTTCGTTAATGCATATGGTCACATCGAAAATGTGTGAGTTCAATACTATTGTTGTTAGAAAAGGGAAGTAGATTGATATAATCATTTATATTGCAGAGTATATTTTGTTTCTAACCCGAAAAACATAGTCAAGCATGAGAAGGCTCTCAAACTAAGTGGTGTTACACAATACTTTTTGGAGGCATTCTTCACCTAATGATAGTGTGTTCTCCATACAACTAGCATGATGTAATTTACTATCTCACATTTATGCATATATTGTTGTGGCCAAATGTCTTAGAGTGGTATACAACTAGAATAATAAAAGATGGTTCCACATGTTTGTGTTCCAGTCCTTTATCTACATTAAAATGTAAAAGCAAAACCGGACAATTCTTTTTTCCCAATATACTCTTTTCAATTTTTAGCACATAAAAACTTTCATTTTAGAGAGCAGTAAATTGTTGTTCAAAAACACAAATTTTTCTGTTGTTTATTATAAAACCAGATGTGTCTTGAAGAAATAAAAAGGCGTAAATGCTCATTGATTTAAATTTAAATATTTAATGTTCTTTGATTTTAATTTTCATCCCGGGTTTAGGTGCACTATAGAGCAATTTTTTTTACCTCCTTAATACTTTCTTAGCAATAATTTTTCCCTTGCCACAGGAGAATGCATTTTAGTATATTAGTACATTGTGGATATCAAGTGTAGATGTTTCTACACATTTTTATCCTTTTACCATATCCAGTGTCATCTAGAATTGCTAATTGGTTACGATGTACTCCCTAAATTTTGGAATTATTCATGATAGATTTATTGGTATCATCAAATAATATTGTGTATGTTGATAATTCTTTCCACAATGCTAGCAAAAGAAAACTAACAGAACTTCTAAAAGAACAAGTATTTGAAAACAGGAGGGGGTAATATTTGAGTTTACTTTATTTAGTTCTTCTATATAGTCGAGCATCCCTGTGCTAGGATGAGGTATAGCAAAAAAAACAACTCTTGATTGTTGCATTTGCAATTCAATAATTCTTGCACGCACAAAAAAGTACACATGTAAGTTTTTATTTAACTATAAATATCAAGTACACCTTACATCTCATTTAGACATCTTTGGTCTCACCACATACGTCAAACCAAATGGGCTTCGGAATATTTTAGTCAATTATATTTAAAAGAAAACACAACCGATATATCACTACAGTTATATTAAAAAAAAGACTACAAGAGAAGATCTAACACAAACAAAACAAGGACACATAATAATTAATACTTTAACTATAAATGACAAGTACTGTTACTTCCTTCTGAAAAAATGACATGCAAGTCCATCCGCATTTTAACATGTTAGTCCTTACCACGTACGCCAATACAAATATAATTCAATGGATAGATACATGGCTCGAACTCAAGAAAATATATGATCAATTAAAATATTATTACCATCTTATGATCCATAGGGAACTGATATTATCGACAATGTACAAGAATACTTTGGGGATGATCGTAAAAAAGATGGAGGAATGATTAGGCGTAACATGAGCATCGCAGAGCAATACATAAGTTATCATATATTACTAGAGTCAAAGGCTCGAGGAAATCATTATCATTTAAAAAATATAGATCTAATTGTATATGCAAGGAAGAAGAATGTGATTTTACAAGATAAGAACATAATAGTATTATTCTTCGTAGGCGTGTAGCCCATGCATAAAACGAAAAGGGGCGTAGAGATGCATACATATGCTAAAGTATGTGACAACCGATATACCTTGCTGAATAATGGTGGGTTAGTTTTGATTATTGCCAATCAACGAAAAAAACTTCAATATCGTTCGATTTATTATAATTTTTTATTTTTCCATTCTCACATGCTATATTTCAAGTTCATAATTGTATGTTCACATAAAAAATAATGGTCAATGCTACACCTTAAGACATGTATTTCCTAAAACGTTATTTACCAGGCAATTAAAGGATAAATAGAAGAAAAATATATCATGTTAGTTCATATAAAATTAATGGACTAAAACATGTTGCCCTTGCCACCTTGCTAGTTTGCTCAAAAAGAAAATTACCCCTCAAAAGAGTTCTAAAAAAATACCCCTAAAAAATCACTCTTTCCCAATTATGCCACATCCATATATAGTTTTATTAGCAGCACGGCAAAAAAAGAAGCAACACGGCAAAAGAAGCCTATACAAACTTTAATAAGCTCCCGCTTCAACTTAAATTTGTACTTCGTCAAGTTTTATTAGCTCAGAACGATTTTTTTCTCTCTCTCAGCTTCTTTTGCTCACACCTAATATTATATGCATAGGTCTAGATGTGTTATTGAGGAAAATATAGAAATGATATATAACAGTGATAATTCAGTCCCAGTTTTAAAACATTGTTTACTTCACATTTGTACCAAAAACTTTAGAACACATCATATCAGTTTGTTAGCATCTTTCCTAGTTGATTGATAAATCTTAACACACTGGCCGGTAAATCTAAAGGAAACTAAAGCTGACCATCGGTGTTGCGACAACGCCGGTGGTTCCATGGCGTGGTGAATGCTGCGACGGTGCCCCTGTTGCTCCGGCGATGCTGCGACGACTGCCACCGTGTTGCGAGTGAGTGCTGCGACGACCGCCACCGTGCTGCGACAGCCGCCGGCGCGCTACCAGTCGGTGTCCTGCGACGAGGGTTGCCTGTTCTGCGAGTCGGTCAGACAATCACGACGGGTAAGAATCGTGCTACTAATGAGATGAAGAGTGCTCTTTTGTGTTGACGTGTCGGATGGCTGGGAGCCTGGAAAAGCATATATCAGGATGAATCGGACGACAGAGAGGGCAACTGTTCTTTTATTCGGTACAACCGATTGGCATCTAGCGCCCACCTTTCGTTAATGCAATGGAACCGGGGTTCTCTTGCCCTCCTGATAGTCTAAAAAGTGAATTTCAAGTCTAAAGGATTTTAAGTAGGAGAGATAACTGAGAATACAATTGTATATAAGAGACCTTCTAGCCGGGTCTCACAAGTAACCCATATTGAGAGTGAAATTAGAGGATTTATGGTGAAATACACAAAGCAAGGACGTTGGATCACCTCTCCATCAGTACATAGCGCTAAAACATGGTTATTAAAACCTCCTTGATGGTTGTATCAATCAATTTGTCTGTCGCATTGTACCTTCTGCGAGTAGGCACGTCACTTCTCGCTCTCTAAACAGCATGCTGATGGAGAGGTTCCGTCTGCTCCCAATAAAAGGAAATGCCAGCCGTTACTAGCAGCCTCGGATTTTCCTCAAGACACATCATGAAGAAGGTTCTTGTCATTTCATGTCAGATTTTCCTCACACACGTCTGACAAGACTATTTACGATTGTAGAATGCAAGCACGTACGGGTATTCGACTATGAAAATACACCAGGTGCACAGCGAATTTGTTTACATATGCATATGGTCTACTATATGAACACCACACCTGCACAGTGGGCAGGACGCGTTTCTCTGAAGCCAGTTGTCGATGCATGGCACATGGAAAATGTGCCGGCACTGAGGCAAAGCTCTCACATATTGCCGCGACGCGAAATCCTGGTTTGTAGTTCAACATGTCATCAGTTCAAGGAACTATTTTTTGGCAAACAATGCACGTCAAGTTCACACACTAACCTGAAGGCACACTGAACAGCAGCAGCTCTCATCAGTTTCCTGATCAGAACCGGTTGCGGTGCTGAACCTGATCGCTGGGATCTTGTCGATCAGATCTCTTGACATGCCATCCGTACCGCTGGTCTCGAAAAGGTCACTGTTGTCGATGAATGGTGTACTCAGTGAACTCATCTGCATTACACAAAACATTGGATCAGACTTAGCGTGGTGTGCAAGCAACTGCCGTAGCAATCACATAGTAGAACCTTGCCAAGTCACAATCAACACCATATGCAATTATAGGTGTCGTGCCTAGAAGTCGTTATTGCTTCTGGTAGTCTCTGGTCCTATAAAATCAGAAAGAGTACTGTATGTGCATGTGCATTGAAGGAACACTCTGTATATAGTCCTATATCATAGATGGTGTGAAATGATCACCACAAGTTTAATCTTGGATAATGTGTGATCTATTCTTTCTGTTGCGGATAATGTGGGATCTATTCAATAATACATGTCAGCAGTATCATGTTTTTTCTCAATTTAATATTGTATCATTACTTAGCATGATTGTTTGTTTGTTCTAAGATAATATCACATACACACATATCTGAAGAACTTCATTGTATTTTAGATGCCACAACAAGGACATTTAAGGTTTGATCTCTCTAGCCCCATAATCTAGCTAGTCCTAGATATTTCTATGCAGGAGAATGGGAAACGTTATTATCCATATAACCATTTTAATGCTAAGAATCTACTACATCAGGAGAATTGTAAGGTTTGAAAGTGTTTTACATATATATTAGATGAATATAAGATTTATTTTTACTAGAACCTGACATGGTTACTGGGTTATCCTACCATTTTAGCCATCAGAGAGCAATGATATCACACTACCAATCATTATGAATTTACAGCTAGATTATATGAAGAGTTATATATATATATACCTGGCTTTGCACTGCACGCTGCAGTGCCGGGCTGACCTTCTCCCAAACAATTCGTCCACTGAAGAGGCTAGAGATGATGTCAAGCTGAAAGACCCAACACGGAACATCAGAACAAGTAAAACCTAACACGATCTGCTTACGAGTGGATGCTTCACCTATTCACACAAAAATGACGATGACATAGTATGAAAACAAACAAAATGCAATATTATTTCCTGGATAAAACATTTACTTCTAGCATATGTTTCCATGGTTTCTCGATTTCTCCTCAATGAATGACCTTCAAAATAAACCAGTGCCACTAGCTCATGCTTAGGCCTATCGCATCCTAGTGAGGTATGTGCTCGGGTAGGTCCATGAAAATGATCGTTTGCATTTCCCGATACATGAAAGAAAAAGAGGTCACTGAGTTCTTTCACACTCACCACAAACAGAATGCTATATTTTCCGGATTCATTGGATCTCCAAATCTCGATGCAGGATTCAACGGCCTCGGTGCAGAAGACCCCGCCGGAGAGTGCTCCCACACCGGCACCCCGGAGCATGCCACTTTCGGTGGACATCCCCATGCAGGCACCAATGAAGAACCCAACTACCGAACCCACTGCATTCAAAAATAACAATTTACAATGTGAAAAACTTTCAGATAATGTACCAACCATTTACACAACATGGCCTACTCACGGAATAATTGCAATGCAATACCTAGCCAATTAATTAAAAATTGCAATGCAGGACCCAAACAGAGAACAAAAACATGATCGACCATGAACCACATAAAACCTGTACGTTAACAATGAAAAGTGGAAGCTTTTAAGGTAAGCATAATTAGAATGTCTGGTGACTAAAGTGGCAAAGAAGCTCCAAAAATTCTGCCTACGAGATTGAATTGTTGCCAATTCGAGCGAATAAGAATGCACCACAACGCAAACTCAGAGTGCCAACAACTACCGGGAAGTAAAAAATCTGCACAGGAACCCAAAACCGTACCCAATCTCGGGCAACCCCAAGTACAATTCGTACTAATCAAACAGCAAGAGTACGGGTAGCAAACGATTGGAGCCACGGGCGCAGCAAAGCATTGACCGAGAACAGAAGGGAACCAAAACCTGGCACGTACCGACGGCGAAGACCAAGGTGAGCAGCGCGCCGAGAGCCCACCAGGCCGCCGCCACAGCCGCGGCGCCGGACCTCCCGCATGCTCTCCACGCCTCATCGAAGCGGCAGCGAGGATTCGAAGAAGCCGCATCCACGCCAGAGAAGGAAGAAGAAGGAGGCACCCAAT